>NC_142931.1:96423516-96506016 GCF_046866305.1 Octopus bimaculoides | reverse complement strand
CTTTACCTTCGCCACACACACACACATACATATATATATAAATATATATATATATACACAAATACGTTTATACACGCATACATATCCATACAATGCATAAAAACCATGTACTAGTACGTATGAAGAACATATCAATATAACATCCAAGTCAGCCATTACTAGGATTAGGAAACTAGGCGGGCACAGTTCCATACATCAACAGATTATATACACAATTCGGTTAATAAAAATCTGAAGATGATGAATTATTCAACAGGAATGTAAATCCAACTTACAAATCCAACTGTGAAAATATTCGAAATGTCAAAATTAGTCGCCTTGCAATCTAGCCCCGGTGTTTCCCCGATAACAGATCATAATAAAATTTCAGGTGTATGTATACGTGGTGGGAGGTATCTACAGAACGGATAGAGAGAGAGAGAGACAAATGTATCGATATTTGGCAGTGTCGAAAGTCTGTCGCTTTCAGTCTCACGAGGTCATCAGATAATAACCACGACGACGAACCATGTTTCTCGAACACATCCCGCCCTATTCCTGGAATGACCATATAACACAACTTCTTTTCGCTTATTAAATTGTTTCCGGATGTTGCGATTTGTAATATCTTATGTATAGCTACGAAAAACAGATAAAATACTAAAAGAAAATTGAAAAACATAAAGGAATTTAAATAATAATAAACCAAGAACAATATATTGAATCGGAATACTGCTGAATACACACGTGTATATAATATTTGAATTGCATACATTATGAAGATCCTGAAAAAAATAAGTGAAAAACATTTCTATTTCATATTTATTTACAGGAAAACAAGAATGAATAACTGGAATATGAAACACATATGCTATACTCAAAATAAATTAGAAAATGAGTATTATTAATTGTCAAATGTAAACCATGCTTCAGACACCACCACTCCTTTGTTAGTGGTGGGTAGCTATACATACATAAGAATATTTCTAGAAAATCGGGGAAAGTGTTTAGTCAACTGGTGAAATACGACATAAGAATTTAAAGAACGTCAGTCTAATTAAAGAGCTAGCAATTAATATATTAATTTCTACAGGCTTTAGCAGATTCCTTCGTTTATATTTTATAATAATAAATGCATTGGATTTCCTAATTGATGTAGAAGATGAATAAGTCATTAATTGTCCTTTTGCATAAGAATACTCTTACCAAACAGATTGATCGTAATATTTGTTATTATTTTGGAATGATATGAAATGAGGTGGGGTAATGAAATCTGATCAAAGTCAGTAATAGATTCAGCTTAAGTCCAACCCAACCATTCCAATTGAGAAGCAAAATTTGTCGGAAAATATCGACGATGCCAAAGAAATCACAATAGGAAGTTTAAAGTGAGGTTGAATGGTATTTGATAAAATATTTTCCAGCACTATAACGAAGGAATGAAAGACATTCCACTCACAGTCCCGTGACTGCAGTGGTTAAACATTCAGATACACACATTAACCCAAAGTGGGTGTCCCCACGGGTAAAAGTAACCAAAGCCCACCCTGTGATAAACTGCATCATAAAGACTTGAGTAAATTACCTTAACCTTTATGGCACTCATTTTCGGCTAATCATGTCTCTGCTACAGTAGAGAAAACCGGGAAGTATGTAGTGAGATGAATGTGTTGAAAAAAACAGGCTCTTTCTAACACAAACAACACTACCTACCATTTTGTCGAGTCATGTGACCGATTGAAAGTTATTGTTAAAATACAACTTGAAACTTTAACAACCGAAACGAAATTCAGCTACTTTGGATTTATTTCTTGTTTTTCTCTTTTCCATTATGGAGTCCGGTTTATTCGATATACTTTTTAAATATATTTGATCGCTTCTATCTCGCAACAAAAAAAGAACAAAAGGTTTCTATAATTCACATTCAATGTGAATTTACAAACAAAAAAGAAAATGTGAAATATATGTAACAAAACCGAAAGTATTCCAATTCGCAGCAAACACATACGCAATTGTACACATATAATATACACAAGCATCTACTTACTATACACATATTGCGATGTACGGAGTTGTTTGACGTTTGCCCTTTTACCGGATGGTAGTTATATTAGTGCATATTTGTGTCCTCTACAGGTGATCGTTCTTTGTTGACATGTTACCCACTGTAACCCCAAACTGGCGGATCTCGTTTATTATAGTATTACAGCACCTCTCTTCCAGGTACAAATGAACGCTTACTTCCTATTGAAATCATTAAGCTTAAAATGTGTTTTGCGATAATTTGAAACAAAAGTTACTCCATTTTGGCCTCGCTGTGAAAAGTAAACAAAAGTAGTTATACCACATGATTTTAAAGGAATCGATTTCACTAATTTCTACTCTTTTTAAAGCTTCTTTGCAGAAAGAATAGTGATGTATCCGCCGTGAGATTAGTTGCTCATAGCTATATAGAGAGTACCCAAACTCAACAAAATTGATCAATCTTAGTAGTTCTGTCACTGATGAAGATCTAAGAAGAACAAAAACTAGTCAGAGCGATCCCATTTTCCCTCTTCCCAGAAACAGTTTAAAATTACACCAATTCTTTTTCTTTTCAGATCAAGTCTAAATTGTATGTTTATTAAAACGAAAAGTGTACCTTACATTTTAAATTATCCCAAAACGTTGCGTAGTGCACTGTGAATTTAATTATTTTAATCTGTGTTGCCAGTGAATGTACTGTTATGCAAATTACATTGGACCAGTTTAAGTAAGTTCTGATTTGTATGCACTATAAATAGCTGCTAATTTATCAATGGACAAAAGATGGATATTATTAGTCCAATGAAGTTCTAAGAAGTTTAGAACAACTAATTAAAAGGATTCCATGGAAAGATAAAAACCTATGGTGCCACCACTTTGTTTATTATTCCACAACAATGCTAGAATTTTATTTAAAATGTAATTATATTTCAAATTTTCCACTCTACCGGTCACTCTTTGCAACACCTGTCTGTGTTTGGATTGTCCTTGCACAGGGGCCATCTGGACTCCTGTTTTCGCCGTCAACAGAGATTAATCTTCTCTCTTCGCTCCCTTGCGCCACATGGGCTCAACTTTCCTCCCCTCTTCATCTAACCCTCCACCTCTCTCCCTCTCACCCACCTCTCCTCTCTTGCTCTGACTCCTACTTCTCTTCACTCCTACCCTCCTTTCTTCTCTTCACTCCTACCCACCTTCTCCCTTCCCCCTCTCCCTTCATTGTCACCCCTCCCTCTTAACTCCACTCCTACACAATCCAACCCCACCCCATCTCTTCCACCCTCTCCCATATACCCCACTTCTACCCCCACCCTCAGCCTAACCCACACTCCACTCTTGCTTTCCCCATTCTCGCCTCCCACACATCCTAACCACCACACCATACACCACCATACCACACAACACCACATCACATCACACCACCACACACACACTAGCACTGACCACTTCCCATCCCCACAACATCATCCACACATCTACACATACACACGCACACTTTAAAGTCACCAGCCCTCTTCCACATGCACATACAGGCTCTCTTATACACACGCACGTGCACCTTCATTTTCAGGTCACCACTACTTTATTATCTCCCCTTATTCCTAGCTCTACTGTGTGACCCCTCTGTCCGGCATTCGCCATGATAGATTGCTAACCACTACCAATTCTTTATTTTCTCTCCTTGTTTCTTTCTGTGGAAGAGCATAGGCATGAAACATTAAAGACTTTTTCATTTCCCGAGCGTTAAACTAATACATGTTTGTCTACACCACCTGTCATTGTCTTTTGTTTTTTTGTGAATTCTCCCCTACACACACACACACACACACACACACACACACACATATATATATATATATGTATTGGCTTCATGCAAGCATAGCGTGGATTTGATCCTTGATCACCAAATTTCACTTAACAGTTCAACAGCACTTTTCTCACAGTAAAACAATAGATTTTCAGTGAGTGACAGCAGTTATTTTTTCCAGATGCCTTCGCTAAGCAGAATAATGTCTTTGCCACATCACCCTTCTAACCTCTTCTTGGCCACCAAAAGCTAGAATGGAGATAATAGACTGACAACGAAATCCATTGTTCCCGACAGTATGCCTCTCCTTCTAACTGGTTTGGATAATTATAAATACTAAAATACCATAGGAAAAAGTGAAGTTGGCAAAAAGGAGATGACGTAGAGGCAATCACAGGCAGAATGCTTTTAGTGAGATAATTCAACCGAGAGAAGGCTTACAGTGAGAATGTCAACTGCTGTTTAAATGTCAGGTACAATGAAGGTATCATTTTATCGACTTCCTACACTTAACATTCACTCTATTTTCCTCTAATTCCTAGTTAGGCAGCTAACAGCTGACCAAACATAAACAACAACAACATACAAGAAAAGATAACTCTATTGTTTTTATATCATACACACACCTGCCCGTCGTGGTATGGCATATATTAAAATAACAGTAAATAAATATTTCTTTACAACTTCAATCACTGTACTTCATCCATCTTGCATACTGGCAACCAACACCTTAACAACAACTGTTACATATATATATATATATATATATATATATATATATATATATATATATATATATATATATATATATATATATATATATATATATATATATATATTTAATTAGAGGGGGAATGAATTTCCTTAAAATAATAGGTATATATAAAGCATATAGCTTATATCCACATAAAAGAAGGGGTGCTTTCATCCAAAGAAATACTGGTTCAATACCTAGTATATTATGGGAATGGATTTCCTTAAAATAATAGGTATATATGAAGCATATAGCTTATATCCATTTAAAAGACGAAAAGAAAATGGAGATTAGGATTAACGACAAATTAGACATCTTTTCTTCTTACAGCCGTTTCAGTTAATACTCAATAATTTAATTACAAATTTGTACATTAGATTTACATTTATGTGACATGAGTATAATTTCATCAGAGAAAAAAAGATGTACCTTTGGATGTTATATGTGGACTTATCAATTCAGTGTCAGAGAAATGTCTCATATGCTTGGTGTTAGTGTTTCAACACCTGAAGAAAACTGGCAAAATGAAAAGGCTTGATAAATGGGTCTTGCATGACCTCAATGAAAATCAAAGACTTCAGTGTTTTGAAGTGTGTTCATTGAACACACTCTCTCTGCAAAATTCTAATGACCCATTTCTTGATTGAATAATGACTTGTGACCAGGACCAGGCCTAGGGTTGCTGGCACTTCAGATAAGCTGAATTACGTGTACAAGCTGACGGTCATGGAAATTTCTTGTCTTTGTCACACCCTCCTTGGCACCCCTTAGCACATAGCACCCCAAGCGACTGCCCAAGTTTCTGGTACCTTGAGCTAGCCCTGCTTGTAACAAAAAGTGGATCCTTTATGACAATCATAAGTGATTGGGGTCAATGACTTGATTGTGATGAAACATCCAAACATTTCCTGAAACTGAAGATTATGGTTACTGTCTGGTAGTCTGCTATTGGTGTCATCCATTACAGCTTTCTGGAACCTAACCAGAGCATTACATCAGAAGTTTACTGTAAGCAACTGGAAGAAATGCATGTTCACTTGAGCAAAATGAGGCCTGCACTTGTTAGACAACACTCAACCATACATTTCCAAGATGACACTGCAAAAGCTCACAGACTTGAGATATGAGTCTTTAACACATCCTCCATATTCTCCCACTGGCTACTACTTTCTCAGGCATCTAGACACTTTTTTAAGGCAAAAAACCTTCCATTCCAAAACCAAGGCTGAACCTGAATTCTTGGATTTCTTGAAATCAAAATCTTTGGATTTTTATCAAAGAGGCATAAATGATCTTGTTAATCGATGGGAGAAATGCATAGCTGTTCAGGGATCATATTTTGAATAATTAAACCGTTGTATAAGTTCAGTTTTTCAAGAATATAGGCTTATTTTGAAATTGGCCATCATTTTGTGAACAACTTAATATATATCAATATATCATGGCAATGCCCCTGCAGCTTCACCAGGAATTGTAGGCCCAAAGCAAGGCATAAATACATACTGTTTTAATCCTTAAAATGTTGGATTGTTATAATGCCCACTTCAGTATACAGTATACTTAGTAAAACCAGTAAAGACATGACTATCTCTGACCACCTACTATGTACTCTTTTCTTTATTTGGCACTACAGCCATAACACAGAGGGGACACTACAAGGACAGACAGAACATCACAGTGGGGACAAAAAACATAAAACGAATGAAAATGGAGATGTTATATAATGAAAATGAAATGACTGCATGGGCCCCACTCCCATTTGAACGTTTAATACACTGTTTACAATCATCCATTCTCCTTTGTTTTTTTTTCTTTATCGTTTTTTCTCCCTCTTTTTTTATTATAATAAAAAAAATTTACTTTTTTTTTTCCTTTTCTTCCAATAAAACAATTTAACTTACTTTTTTCCTTTTTTCTAGTATTTCATAAAAGGTTCAAGATCTTTCAGTTCCACTACTGGTGGCAATTTATCGAATTCCACCACTACTCCTGGTGGATCAATTCCTCCTCCACACATATCTCTCAGCCTGTCGACCACAATGGCCTTCACATTCTCCGAATACATGTCTGTGGGCAGCTTCACCCTTATCTTAGACTTAAATTTCATTATTCGCCGTTCTGTTTCCTTGTTTTTCGCGTATGTCACAAAATTCCATCGATATTTTGGGGGCTTTCTTACTTGCTTTCCCTTTTCCTGCTCCACTGCTAGTACCTTTTCTCTTCCCTCCTCCACTCTGAATAATCTCTCCATTTCACCCTCATATAATTGTTCTCCTGAATCATCCTCCTCTACTAGTACAATCAATGTTTTTGCTGCTGTCTCGTCGTCGAGCTCCTTTTCGAGTTTCTTTTCAATCTTCTTGTCAACCACCATTTTATCTTCCTTCCGACTTCCTTCACAACCTCTTTCTCTACCGTTTCTTTCTTCTTTTTCTGCCTCTCTGGTGGAGGGCTTACTTCTCTTTCTTTTTACTACCATAAATTCTTCATCTGTTCTTGTCTCCTTTACCTCAACTTGTACCACTTGGTCTGCACTCTCTTGCTTCTCAGTCTGTTCCATCTGCTTTTCTCTCTCGGGGCACCTTGCCTTCATGTAGCCTTTTTCTCCCCATTCGTAGCATATGGGCGGCCTACCCTCCACCACCACTCGCAGCCTTACGTCCTCAGGCAGAACTATTTCTGCCGCGATTCTATTGAGGTCTTCTATACTCTCTTTGAATGACCATTTCTATGCCATACCTCCAATAGTTCACCCTTTTGGTTCTTGTGGCCTTTAGAATCTTGGCCTCCTCCTCCATATTGAACACTAGCAGTATAGCCCGGCACTGCTCGGGATTAAGCTAGGATTATTAAGTGATCAAGTGCTTTATTTCAAACCAAAATAAGTAACATGGACATCAGATTTGAGTGAAATCCGTTGAAATTGGTTTGGCTGAAAATGGTTTGCTGGCAATTTCATTGGGAAATCCCATAAGGAATCAGTTTATTGGTTATTTCCACTCATTGACTGTTTTTTTTAAAGTTGCATTAGAGATCTGCATAGGAAAAGGTTGATCTGAAGGTTTGCATTGGGGATGTGGACTGGAATAACTTAGGAAAACTTACCAACAGCCTTAACCAAAAAATAAGGGGCCTGTCCCTTCTAGGTTAACTCTAACCCTAACCCTAAACCCTAACCCTAACCCTGACCCTAAAACCGTAACCCTAACACCAACCCTAATCGTAATCCTAACACTAACCTTAACCCTAACCCTAATCCTAACCGTAAAACTCTAACCCTAACCCTAAAACCCTAGTGGAAATCATGCGGTTGTTAATCTGAAAAATTACAAAACCCTTTTTGTGGTCCGAAAAACGGGTTGGGGGCGGGGGTGGTGACTGACAAATTGTTACATACGTTTTTGTTTCACAGTTGTGAAATATAAACAAAACTCTTTCGCTCCCAAAGTAGTATATGTGCGTGTGTGTGAGAGTGAGAGGGGGAGAAAGATGAACGATTTAAAACAAATAAATGATTTAAAAGAAATATATTTGAATTGTTGTGTGAGAAAGTATATATAATCTCATTATAGAATATAGTGTCTTTCAAAAACATCGTATATTTTAAACTAAGAAAAAAAATGCTTTTTACATTTTACACTTACTCTGTCTTCCTTACCTACATTTTCATTCCTAATACGCTTTCTGCCTCCCTCTTCCACTTTTTCGTTCTTTTGTTTGTCTGTTTTTTTTTTTTGTTTTGCTTTTTTTTGTTAGACGCTAGCAAAGTAACTCTGTCTTGCTTGGAAAAATTTGCTTTGATTTCTGTCTACCTTACCCACTTTTTTCATTTTTTTTTTTCGGACGCTAGCAAACACTGTATCCCCACCCCCGTCACAAACACGCTATTTCTTTCTTTCTTTCTTTCTCTCTCTCTCTCTCTGTATGTCTGTCTCTCTGTCTCTCTCCTTCACGCGCGTACGCACAGATTTGACTTCGCCATGTCAACAAACTTCAAAATTGGTAAAAGTTTATCGATTTTTACAGCTATACGCGGGTGCCTCTGAGAGAAAAACTTGGCGAAAATGCACATAAGGTCATGACACATCTCCTCCTAAAACTGGAGCGACATGCGTGCTAATTTGTGGACGTGCATAAACTACATTCACGTACACACACACATACGCATCCTCTCTTTTATATATATACAGATGTTATTCCATTTGTCATGTGGGAGGGGTGTACCATTATTACTAATTCCCTACAAATATGAAAATAATTGAATAATTATACCTAATAGGAAAAGCAAGGTAAAGCTCAAAGCAGAGATCTCTAAAGATACAGCTTTGTGGCCCGGGAACAAAATTTGCTTAGGGGGAGCAAACTCAGTTCCCAAATTTGGCACTACTGGAGAAGTGTGGATCCGAGTTCTGGGAGTGTGCATGTCACAAATTTGCGCATGCGCACGCGTTAGTCGTAAGTAGTCGAATTTAGCACACAGATAAAAAACAAGACGCGCACTACTTGCTGTAAATGGAGGGTGGATTATCCATCTAATACAAGAAGAAAATTGCAGATAAATTGCATAAAAACATGAAAAATAACAAAATGATATTTCATTGAAAAGTAAAGATAGTTCAGAATGTTTTCAAAACATTCATGTCCAGCTTTTCCCATATTTTATTAAGGGTTAGGGGTTAAGGTTTAGGGTTAGGGTTTAGGGTTAGGTTGAGGCTTAGGGTTAGGGGTTAGGTTTAGAGTTAGGGTTTAAAGTTAGGGGAGATGAATGTTTTTTCAGTATTCAATGATTATTTTTCACTTTTATATTCAACTTATCTGCAATTTTCTTTTTGTATTACATGGATAACCTCGCTCCTTTTACAGCAAGTAGCGCGCGTCCGTGCGTCTCGTTGTTTACCTCTGTGTTAAAATCAACTAGTAGCATGCATCCACGCGTCTCGTCATTTACCTTGTGAGCTAAAATCGACTACTTACAACTAATGCGCAAATTTGTGACATGCGCACTCTCAGAACTCAGGTCCACACTTCTCCTGTAGTACCCCAAATTTTTACAAACAAGGTGAAGTTTTCTAATTCAACAAATGTTCAATAATAATAACTTTTATTATTATGAGGATCGACTGGAAAGTTAACAGGCTGACCAATATATTCTCATAGAATGTGACCAAATGAAGTTCATTTTTAAATATTAGGATCTTTTCTGCTTGATTTCACCTTCTGAAATTTTAAAATTAAGCGAAAATTTTCAAATTTGATATATTGGTGTAATTTTTCCTGTTGAATCTGATGCTATTAACTTATTCCAGAAAAACTTTAGAAAACTGTAACGGAAGTTTAAAGTTTGATCATTTTTCCCTCCATCAGAGAACAGGATGTGGAAGCTGGCATTTTGTACAAGGTGACAACATTACAATGTTAAAACATTCAACGATGGAAGTTTTAATAAAATTTTGTGAAATGTTGGATAAACATACTGTTGGTTTAGTTCATGTGAACAATACACATTTTTGAAATTGGAATAAAATTGAGGCAATTGAAAAGTGAAAATCAAACAGAAAAGATCATCTGCATACTTCTTTCTACGATTCATTGCTTCGATTGCCTTGGAAAAGAAGCTATCCTGTTAGTTAAACAAGTTTTCAACAGCTGATAAGACATCATCACTATGATATTCGTTCCAAACTGAGTATTCTTTTTATATATGTAGGGGATATAGATAATAAGATGAGGTCAAATCACTAAAGTAGGGAGAGTGGCTTAGCAGTTCAAAGCCAATCAAACACAGCAGCCATCGAAACCAATTACTTGTGCACTGGAGTATTTGTTTCGATGAAAGAAAAATATACTCGACAGTTTTCCTTGCGTTTGGCCTTGATAGCCTTTCGCAACTGCCTTGGAAAGGTGGCACAGTACAGCACTCTCCATTGATGGTGAGAGCCTTTGAAAGTAGTCAATAAACACGATGCCTTTTGCAATCCAAAATACTGAGGCCATCACCTTCCCTGCACATTAAACGATCTTGATGACCTTCTTTAGAGTAAGTGTTGAGGAGTGTCTCCACTGTTAGATTATCTCTTATTCTCTAACTCAAAATGATAAACTCAACACATTTAAGGAAACTGGATTTGCCTCAAGCAATGTCAGATATTATTGAAATGTGATCAGCCTGGTGCCCTTTTAATCAGGTGTCAGAAGAAGCAACACCCACCAAGCAGAAACTTTCATCATGCCAAATTTATTGTGTAGAATATTCTCAGCTCTCACACGTGATATGCTAATAACACTGGCAATTTATTTTTTTTGTCCAGTGGAGGCAGTTGCAGACTGTTCAGATCATTAGTCTTCTCAAAATTATCTCTGCTCAAATCAGTTAATCAGTTTTGCACTGTTGATAAAACTGGAGCATCATCCTCCGATATATCAACATGTTCTTGAGGACTAAATCCTTTTTCTACAGGTACTTGATAACAGCACGATGCCAAATTTTGTTCATCTTGAAGAGAAGTCACTAACAGTTACTTTTGAAGTTTTCTCTGAACATTCAAATGTCAGTTTACCAAGAAAGAAATAATGAAGCTATAAGAAGTGTTAAAATGGAAGTAAGCCGAGTTTTTGCATCACTCCATAATTCACACGTATATAAAAAAAATTGTATCAACATATTCCAAAAGTTTTCCTACGCTCACACGTTTTGTTAATGAAACGTTTCATGAGGATGTGCAAAGTGTTTTCATCGTATATTTTTTTATGTACATGCATTATGGCACAATGTGTAAGACGGTGCTGTGTCATTGTGGTACGGAGCCAGGTCTTCAAACGGCGAAGTGCACTGAATGTTCTTTCACTTGATGCAACAGATACAGACGCTCTCCATTTTTTTTTATCTGTGTCATTAAATGATTTAGGCAAAGTTTCCCTTTCCGTCCATAGGCCAGCAAGAAATTTGATTTGAGATGACAGTAAGAGCAAATCAAAAGAAACGGGTAGATGTGCATTTTCAAAGTTAAATACTCCACAACTGACTGCTGACAACAGCAACTCCTCTCGCTCAGAGCATACACGTATTCCCTGTTGCTGAAAACGGCGAGTCAATTCATTTTCGATGACATCTACTGTAGAGAAAAATTGCCGATGCCAGTCATCGGTGACAGAAAGAGCAACTTCTTCAGTAGCGAAGTGGTGTGTTTTTAGATCGCGAAATGTTGGGCATTTTCACCAAGTCAGAAGAGGATACTTCATCGAAATATTTTTCAAAAACCTTCTCACTTCTCATTTTTGAAAGAGAGTTTTTCAGCTTTTCAATCAATTTCAAGCAATCTCCGGCTGTCGTGTCTGAACGCTGTAAGCTACGTGCCACTGGCTCACATACCCCAAATATATCCCCAGCGATTTTAATGCCGAACAAAGTGGAAGCTTTGCCAGATTGTTTTAGCAGCCCTTTAACAGTAGCCTTTGTTGTTGCTCTTAACGATGAGTCATTAAGAAGGTCAAGCAGAAACTTTGAATATTCTTATAATTGTTTTCTGCTTGTTTCAGTGCTGTTGCTCTAATGCACCACCGAGTTGGACACACTGCTTGCAACACGATGACATTCTCACCACAAAGGTTTGTCCATTGTGCTTTTCTTTTTGGTGACTCTTTCACAAGAATGGCGCATTGATGAACAAAGTTCAGTGCATCAACTACAAAGGTAACCTTAGAACAAACTTCTTGGAGGACAAGGTCCAGAGAGTGGTTTCCACAGTGTACAAAATATGTACCTGGGAACAAATTTTTCAATCGCATTTGTACACCTGAAATGTTTCCACTCATGGTATTTGCACCATCAAATGAAAAACAGCATAACTTTGAGCCAAGTGAAATGTTTAGGCGACAAAAAACATCTAGAATAATCTTAGTTAGTGTCTCCGAAGAGCAGTCAGGGGGATTATAAAAACCTAGAAAATCCTCATTGACATTCAGGTCTTCAGAAACGTACTGGAGAGTGATTGATACTTGTTCCATGCCAGAGCAATCAGTGGTACTATCACATATAATGCCAATAAATCTACTTTTATTTTGATCTCATGTAAAATGTTATGAGCGTATGCCTCTAACATTTCATTTTGAATTGTATCAGAGGGGAAATTGTTCTGATGCTTAAACCACTGACTTACTTCTGCACTGCATTCTTCAGCAAGTTCCCTTACAAGATTTACAAAGTTTTCTATATCGTGGTCATGTCCTTGTAATGCTAGGCCTTGCCTACCACAAAATCTAACCGCTTTGAAAATAATTTTAAAATCTTGCCGGGATACTTCGTGTTGCTGAATCAGCTGCTTATTTAGAGTCACAGATACGTCTGTCTTCGACTGAAAAGTGCGGATAGCGTCCATATGGGGACCAGAACGGCTATGTGCAGTAATTTTTGCTGTAATTTTGCCCCAGTTTCTTACACCAGTCAAAAAGGCAGTTTCCTTGGGAGATGGAATCCTGTTAGCCCGAACTCCTTCAAGACAATACCAGAAGATAACAGCATCATACTGAATATCATAATGAAGCCATGGGTTCTCTTTAAACCAATCTGAGCGGCATGTACGGTTTTTTGCATCCTAGGGAAATTCAAATGTTTTACTTGGCACAAATTGTTCAGTTGATGTGCAATATTTCGATGGCACATTGCGATTTACTGGAAGAGCTTTATCAATAATTTGTTCATTGAGTTGCACCTCCACAATATCCGATGGTCCTGGATTCTTTTGATATGACGAAGTAATGAAGAAATCAGAAATTTTCCTCACTTTTGCTTCTCGTGGATTCGACATAGTACACACAGCTGAAAATAAAGAAAAATCATCTAAAACTGCAAGCAGATCAACAATTTAATATTTGGAAAGTAAAGAAATGGAGTAAGAGGGCAACAGTCACTGAAGAGGTCTCAGTTGTGTGATGAAAGATTTCCGGACATGAATATTGAGTTAAAACAACAATAAACGAATCAAGAATTTTGCTTAATAGTTTTTGATTATTTTATTAAAGCTTACTCGTTATCTGATACATCATTATCAAATACAAAAACTTGAATAATATTTCATTTAAAAACCTTAAAATTCGAAAACAATTAGAAGTAGTGTGATGCATATTTCTATATTTTTTTATTTTTATGTTAAACGATTAAATGATTTAAAATGAATATATTTTAATTGTTGTGTGAGAAAGTATATATAATTTCATTATAAAATATAGTGTCTTTCAAAAACAACCTATATTTGAAACTATATCCCATGTTTAAGAAAAAAAAAATCATTTTACATTTTCATTTTTCATGAACGCTGACACTGTCTTCCTTACTCCCCTCTCCCACTTTTTCTTTCGTTAGACGCTTTCTGTCTCTCTCTCCCACGTTTTTATTTACTTTTTTTGTTAGACGCTGGCAAACAAACTCTGTCTCGTTATCTACCTTTGTCTTCGTTAGACGCTTTCTGTCTCCCTCTCCTACTTTTTCTTTACTTTCTTTTTGTTAGACGCTGGCAAACAATCTGTTTCGCTCCCTCACTCCCCCTCTCACAAGCATATAATTTCCCTTCTCTCTCCTTCACGCGCATATGCACACTTTGACTTCACCATGTTAGCAAACTTCAAAATTGGTAAAAGTTATGGTTGAAAATCGATTTTTACAGCTATACGCGGGTGTCTCTGAGAGAAAAAGTTGACGAAAATGCAGATAGCGTCATGACGAATGTCCTCCTAAAATTGGAGCGACATGTGTGCTAATTGGAGCGACATGTGTGCTAATTGGTGGGCGTGCATAAACTACATTCACGTACACACACACACACACACACACACACACACACACATCATGTAGGAATAAAGTATGCAATTATAACATGCGTTTTCTCCATTCCTTAAATTCTTAAATATACTCAAATACCCAAAATTTCAAGGAGTTCCTGCCTTAAAAACAGGAACTAAACCACAGTTATTTTGTGTTCTTTGCTACATTGGTTTCTATTAACCCATTTATTCTATCAGAAGAATTTTTATTCATTAAGATAGAAGAAATACACATAATTATATATATATATATATATATATATATATATATATATATATATATATATATATATATATATATATATCAGTGGCGTGCACTCTCAGACATGCAAGCTATGCGCTGCATGCTCTGTTATATCATCGGAAAATTAGATAAAATAGTTACTTTCTTGCAAAAAAAAAAATCCGTCCAGTTTTCGAAATATTCTGTCTCCCCTTCCCCTCTCTCAGTGACTAGTAAAAGCTTTGAGAAGGCATGCATTGAGAATCCAGCATATAGACACTCCCTAACTCCCTATCTATGTTAATTTGTCCTTCCTCCCCCCTCTCTCTCTCTCTTAGTGACCTGTCAAAAGATATGCTAAGACCGATAGCATATATATTTTGTACCCCTTCCTCTCTCTGTCAGTGATTCCACAAATTTATCATAGGAAGTAATGCTTTCTGATAATAGCATGACCCCACCTCTCTATCTCTTTGTTAGCTGGTTCTACTTTTTAACCGGAACTAGAGCAGTTCTCAAGAACTGCTATAATTAGCCATAATTCTTGGAACAGCCTGGCGGTAAGTTTGAATTTTTTATCCAAAACATCTGTTTGCACTATTATATTTTTGGAGTGTTCTGAAAACAAAAATATTTAATTTGACTAACGTCATTTTTCCGTTTTTTTTTTTTTTGAAATTTACTTACAATTTACGCAGATGCTTACACGTATGTTACTTTTTTCCAAATGAGTGAAATGTGTGTTATAAACGATATTTTGAGAAATAGTTTTTCGAAAAGAGACTTCGATGGAAAACAATTAATTATAAACGGTGGGTGACCAAAGAACTCGTATATTTAATCAGTAAATATGACCAAAAAAATGGAAAGTCATCTAGATACAGCTTCTATCTTCACTGGTCTGTCAAACCAGTGATTTCTTATTTTTGTTAGAAGTATTCAGTGACATTTTTTCTTTTATTGACGTCTTATTTAATATCCAGAGTAAAAGTCATGACATAATGTATTGTAAAGAGCAAATAGATAAAACTAGAACTGTACTCGAAAACAAACTTGATAATTTTTCAATTTTTTATGATATGTTAGGGGAAAAATATGGAGTCGATGCAGGAATCGGAATTCAGAGATCCAAAAATATATCTATTGAGCCTCAACGACATTATTAGAATGCATTGTAACAAAATTATCAGTACAGTAGTTGACCAAATAAAAGCACGATATTCATCCTTAGAAGAGTTTAAATTCATGGAACTTTTGAATTTCAACAAAGTTGATGAATATTGCAAACAATTTCCTGTGGACTCTATACATTCTTTAAAAATCACTTATGGCAGATTTTTTGATGTAATTCGATTACAAAGTGAGCTCAATGTGACGTATTCAATGAAAGGTTTTAAAAAGCGAAGTTAAGTCATTTAATGAGTTACATTTACAGCAGTGACCTTGTTGAAGCTATGCCAGAACTCTTCAATCTGTGCAAGTTGATTTTGACAATTCCGTCTACCACTGCTTCTGTAGAGCGGTCCTTTTCTGCATTAAGAAGAATCAAAACATACCAAAGAAATGCGACAGGAGAAAGAAGACTGTCTGGGTTAGCACTAATGTCAATTGAAAAAGATTTATTACAACAATTGATGAAAAGAGAAGATTTCTATGAAAATGTGATAGATATATTTGCCCAGGAAGATGGAAGAATTGAATTAATTTATAAATGAGGTAAATAACATTTTAGAACCTTAAAAAAAAATTAATATATTAAAGGGCATATATTACAGGTTTTGGTTAGTTTTTGTTATAATGTAAGGTTCGACCATCTTACATCAGTATTGTTTGGCAGGAGAAATGGTTCGACTTCTTCGTCATGCCTAACCTACATAGGTTTTCCTTTCTGTGCTGCTGGGTGTAGTCTATTTACGGCCGTAAATGTCTTTTTTCAATCTCAGAGATGTTGACTTCTGCCACAACAGTTTTGGGGGGCTTTTTATAATGTTGAATTTTCACTGTCTTTCATTGTGTGTGTATTCATGTATATGCGTGTATTTTCAATGTGTGTGCGTGAGATGTAGTCTTTTAATATACGGAGTTCAGTAAGTCTCAGAACAGTCTGCTTGAGTATCGATAATTTTCCCAGAATTGACAAGTAGCATGATAAAACACCTGACTTGTCTTCCAGGGCGTAACGATCTTAAAGCATGGCCATATAATGTAACTAAATGTGTTCTCTTAATTAAATCATTTCAATTTGATTCAGCTCAACCAATAGGTATAGGGGCTAATGCAGAATCGCACCCCTTTGAAAAACGAATTTTGTGAAAAAAGTTTTTCGGATTCCTACCTTTAACAAAGATTCCGAATATGCAAAAATATTAACGGAATCCAATTTCATCTTTATTACATTTCACTTATGATTTTTAGACTTTTTAAGGGAGAGTGAGGATGGGAAAGTACTGACGTTTCGAAGAGAGAGAAAAATACAAACAATACACTTATTTCAGGCTCATCTTTACAGAGCCATTTTTTATTCCCTGCTTATTCTAGGTCATACGGGGTTGATTGCAGATTCAGAATCTCCTATATGTAAATTGTAGGAATACGAAAATTTATTTACTGAAAAATTGCCGTGGGGAGGGGGGAGAAATTCATTGCATGCCCAACCCCGGAAGTCACCGCACGCCACTGATATATATATATATATATATATATATATATATATATATATATATATATATATATATATATATATATATATATATATATATATATACAGATATATATCGTATATTTATAAAGAGGGCAAATTTAGCCATTTCTCCGTAGATTGAAAAAGAGATGAACAACCTTAATCGATTTCCGAACATTATTGGGTTCTAATCAGAGGCGTAGTGGTTCAAACATGAAAAATAGAAATTATGTTGAGTCAGATTCAATAAGTATAGATTTATTGATCGGCGAAAGTTACATAGTGACTGAAGGTTCGAGAGTTTCATGCAGAGGCACTTATCAAACTAATCAAATCAATGTTTTCTATATAAAACGAAAAAGCAGGACAGTATCGGAAACAGATATGACGCAGATACTATTTTATATATACGCAGGAAGACTTTTGATTAATAATATGACAGAATTAAGGCAAGATAAAAAATGAAAGTCGTCAATATATAAGGCATTCTGCTTAAACTGCGTCTTTAAGATACGATTTGTTAGTAGTAACGCTAAAAGGAAACTATTTCCTAAGGAACTCAAGAGAAGGATAAAAAGAGCAGATAAAGAGGAATAAAGACAAAAGGAAAGTAAAGATTTAATGAAAAGGTGAATCAAAACTAAAGTTGGAGATGAAAAAAAAGGCACGTACCTAGGCAGTGGTCAAGCAAATAATGGTCGTTTTGTACTGAAAGAATTTTGAAAGGGTTTTTTTTTTAGACTGGGGTCAAACGGTCGAATCCATTCAAGCATGTTTTAAGTCTTTAGCAACACCAATTACAAAGAACTTGGGAGTGGTACTGAAAGATGGAGAGAAGTATTGACAGACAGAAACTGGGTGGGAGCTGTCTTCAATAATTCAAGTAATGCTATATATTCAAAATTAACCGTACATGCTGGTTTTGTTGTTGTTATTGTTGCTGCTACTGATGTTATTGTCACTTATTTTTTTTGTATTTTGACGCTACTTTCCTTCAGAAGTTAGTGGTCATAAACTCCCAAGGGAATTTTATGCCAGCTTCATCACTTTCATTTATTTATTTATTTTTTCTTTGTTTTGAAACGAGATCGAACTTAAGCATTTTGTACCGATAGCTTTTAGACACTTTTTTTCTGAAACTGGTAAGATTATGTAGGGGGTGCAAATTTTGATCTTGCACCCCCTGAAAATTCTAGAGGATGCAGGTGCACCCGCTGCACCCCCTGTTCCCGGGCCAATCTCTCTCCCAGTTGCTGTTGTTGTCTGTAAAAGACCTACGCAGTTGTCTTAGTGTGCGATAATGAAATCTTCTGTTAAGTGTTTGCGAGTGTTGTTCAATTACTTCTATAACAATCTAAGAAATACATTTGCATCCATCATGTGGTTTGTGCTTGTACTTACAGCACTCTTTAGAAGAAAAAAAACCATGGGAGACCCTAGAGCTTTGAACAAAAACCAGTGGTCCTGACCGAACTACCACAAAAACTGACGATCATCGTTCTCGCAGTTGCAAGCACTTTGTCAAGAGGGCCTCTCAAACAAGCATCATTGGGGTCCCAGACATTTAGCTGCTCCCATCTTGGTAACATCATCAATACCCATTGTGAATGGGGCAGTACCAATTGGGTCACTCTTTTGGACTCCAGAGGCAGATGAGATGAGGTGGTCACCAAATGAAAGGTAGGAGGGCTCCAGATAGGCTTGCCAAGCAAAGTGGTAAAGTGGTGGGACATTCTCCCTTACAACGCGGAGAATGACGTCTTGACTGATGGAGTTGAAAGCATGGAGTTGAGGATGATCTTTGGGGACTCAGAGGGCAAGCTGGTGAAAGCCCTGGTGGATGAGCAGCAATCTCACAACCTAGCTGAATAGGGGAAAATTCCTCGGACAGGCAGTTAGAAACAGAACTTTTGCTGTGAGCCGTCTCAGAGTACAACCAACTGCTATGGGGCGGAGGTCACCATTGGGTTTGGTGAGACCAAATAGTTTGGTCCCAAAGAACAGTGGACAAATGTAGGCAAGGACACTCTCGGACGAGAACAAGTTTATGAACTGTGTTAGGCTCTCCAGGATTTTGAGCCCAGCATCACCAGCTAACAGGGAGATATGATCTTTGAGCCCAGCATCACCAGCTAACAGGGAGATATCATCAATCCCAGCGCCAGAACCCACTGAAAAAGAGGCAATTGCCCTCGTGACATTGTCAGAGGTGAAGATAGGTTGTAGAAAACTTGTTGGGTCGGGCCAGTGTAGGTGATCATCTGGAGGGGCCAGAGAATGTTTCTCCTTCAGTTGGTTGAGAGAGTCTGTGGTACACGGAACGAAGGAGGACAGAAAGGAAAGAAGGCGAACAGTTCCTTTAAAGTCAAATCCGCTGAATTTGGTATTAACAGCCTTCTTTAAGTTAGGTGGTCGACCATTATTCGGTGTTGAGATGAACAGTGGTTGGAGTAGATTCGAACATCTCGAACTACTGTTTCGGGGAAGAAGTGAGGGATTCACTATTTCCATTTGTTACGTGGAGGGAGACCAAAAGGAACAGGAACAGTTTCTGCCAATCTGAGGTGTTGTTGGATAGGCAGACGTTCTTCAGTAGTTTCGAGAGAACACAGGTGAATCGAGTCCGAGCACCCTTAGAGATCCAATTGACGAGCTTCAGCTCGGACAAGCCCTGGAGGGCGGCGGCAAAATCCTCAACAGAGATCTGGACTTCAGAGCAAGGTTCTGTCCTACTAATGCTGTCAGAGCTGAAGTGACATTGGTTGCATGTCCAGTTAGAAAAACTTTCGGTTTGAACCTTAGTAATGCGATACAGCTCCTGTGGTGACTTAGACTACACAAGTGGCATTTGATGGTCTTCAAATAGCAACTTGTATGGGTGCAGAGAGCACAACTTGGAAGTGAAATGGCAGTATCAGTGGGGTCGGCATTAAAATTAGAAGGGAGGGGTAGTTGGGGAAAGAATGGTGCTGGAGGTAGAGAGAGTATCTGAGTGACCAACATTAACTCTGTTGGTGGGACTCGGGTAGGGAGCAGGAGGCGATGCAAGTAGGCTGGCTGTAACATGAATAAAGTGAATGGGGTGAATAAGGGAAGGTGGGTGAAGGTTAGCGATGGAGGAGGAGAAGGGAGCTGGATGAAGAGCATTAATACTGGCGGTGGGGTTCGGCTAGGGGGACAGAAGGGATGGCGGCAAGCTGACTATCACGGGGATTGTGGGGTGAACAAAGGGATGAGCAGAACTAATACTGGCCGATGGAAGGGGTTGGGGAGAGACGAGACATGAGTTAACTCCCCTACAATGCGATGGAGGAAGTGGGAAACGAGGGGACGAAGGCTGGTAGGGCGTGACGAAATCGATTGACCATGCTGGTCTCCTAGTTACTCGTCGCATGGCTCAAAACTTTTAAAATTATTTATTTATTTACTTTACTTTGTTTTTCCTCCCCTTCAACAGATCGCTAATGCAAAGTCGAGCCAAGCCATTGTGTAACAGAAGTGCGATAATAGTAAAGTGGGGGTGTAGCGAACACTCTAGTGAAATTCCTCTCTCCCCTTTATTATATATACGTGCATTCGAACATAGCAGGTAACAGCTAGCTTTTGGCCACTATTTGGACCCTGTTGTGTCCACTACTCTGATTGGTTGGTATTGGCGCAATTTGTCTCTTACTCTATCGCGCCAATATGCAGCGCCAATCAGAGCCTCTAAATAAGATCACGTGAGACAGCTTGTTCTCAACCCAGTTTGAACCTACAGCTTATAAAAACCCAGCTACTCCTCGTCTCGAGGTCTTTGGTTCCAGACTTTTTAAGATCTAGCCACTGATCACTCAAGACACAGCCAGTTCTAGCGACAACACAACAGTAGCCACATTAAGACTTACCAACTTCGTCCAATAGCATTACGATAATCTCTTTCTTCGTCGCCATCATCATCTTCTTGATGTCATCAACGTCATCACTCTACGTACACAGCTCAATAAGCAATATGCACAAGTTCCAACACTCCACTGTTTGTGAATTACATGTTGTAGGGATACGATTGGATAGTTGTAGTTGCCCAACCAACTCACCCAATCACCAGATCACGTGATCGTTGAATGAGGCGGTAGCTTTGTACAATCTAATTGAAGACATTTAATATTAAACAACTAAGGCTTTAACCGCTTCTGCTACAATTATTAATTTAATCTAAGTAATTTAAATACTGTGTGATCGGTGTTTGTTTTGATCGTGAGTGGCTTGTATAAATAGGAGCGTGTGTATGTGTAGAGATGGGAATGCATATGTGATTTGTGCTTGTTCTTACAGCACTCTTTCGAGAAAAAAACCAAGGGAGACCCTAGACCTTCGTACAAAATCCGGTGATCTTGACCGAACCACCACAAAAACTGACAACCTTGTAAGCACCGTCGCAATGACTATTCACGCTCGACAGCCATCTTACACAATGACTGAATGCTGCGCATACAGTGAAGATCAAATACACCCTCGATAAATCCTGAATTGATATTGATGCTCAGTTGTCTCAATTACTGCGAGAATGATGATCGAGGAACTTGGTCGTAGAGGTCTTATCGTTAACAACTCCAAAAGCGAGCTCTGGCTCTTCAACCACTCAAATTCGCATGAGCATACTACTAAATTATTTGCTGACTCCCTCCCTTCAATCGCGATTCCTCCTTCATCAGCGTGGTGTTCCCTTGGAGCCTTAGTTACTGACCTAGCTTTCGAGTCTATTTTTAAAATCCAAAATGGTTAACCTCGAGCTACTTTGAAAAAACCTTGAGGTAATTGAGCTTGTAGTGGCGCGTGTGGCCGCCATCTTGGGAAGTGCCATTGCGCATGTGCAAGGGATTTGCCGTCAGTGGAAGTACCCGAGCACGCATGCGCAATGCAACACGTGGAGAATAAAGATATAGCGTTCTCTCTCTTATTCATCCAGCAGGCGTCGTGTCAACACGTATTTCTCTCAGCTCTCCACCGACATGTGGTCGAAGCTTCCTTTGGTATTATAGCGGCATGCCTGTTCACCCGGGAACCAAACGGCTCTACACCAACCAGGAATAAATTATTGATCTGTTGTTACCGTTGACCCTCGTGTTTGTTGTATTTCTGAATTTAATAAATAATATAAGAGCTGGGGAGAGATGGCCATGCCATCATATCTCATCCAACTCTTATAACTGGTGACCCCCGACGTGATTCAGAAAAAGAAAAACAACTCAAGAAACGAGGAAATGGAACAAATACAACAGTTTTAATTACCCCGGAGAGAAATACCATACGGCCTGGAAACTGAACAAACGAGCGAACAGGGATTTCTTTTTTTCGTCTGACTCCACGTGGCTTGAAAAAATCGGAAAAAAAAGAAAAAATCCTACACACACGCACATACATATAAAAAAAATTTTTTTTGCTTGTATTGTTTTTTTTTCTTCCTTGCAGCAACGACGTAAGGTTGGTCAACAATATTTTTTTTCTACAGACAGTACAAAGCAACAACCCTCACGAAGAAAAAAAAGAAAAGAAAAAAAATTGTTTTTACAACTTTATTTTTTTTTTTGTGCACACCGTAACTTACAAAAACACAAAACAAGAACACGAAAAATATTGTGTCTTTTCTTTTAGCGGTGAATTTTCTCTTTGGCCTCTCGTATATTTCGTACAACTTCGTTTTCATTGTTTCTCTCCATTCCCTTTTTCCTACCTTGACGGAGTCATCCCAGTAAACATGTCGCATGGTTTACCCACATTCATCGGTGATACCGATGTCTACTTCGCTCAATTGGAGGCCTATTTCCAAGTCTACGACATCTCGCCGTCCAAGAAATTAAAGTTGCTTTATTGCAATCTACCTCCATCGCTTGCAAAAGCGGCTAGAGACCTAATCACGTCTCCCAAAGACGACGCCACATATGATGAGGTGAAAAACGAGATCCTACGCAGGACCACCAGGTCTGCCACCAGCCGATTCAATGAGCTGATGGCAGACGAGCAGCTCGGTGACAGGACCACCACAGAATTTCTGACACATTTGCGAGATCTGAGCGGAGAGTCAGCAGATGCTCCACGGCAGTCCTCTTCTTTGTCCAACGATGACATTCTTAGCAGGATCGATAATCTCACACGTCGCTTAGACAACCTCTGCCGCTCTCGCTCGAAGTCTCGGAGCAGCTCACGTTCTCGCAGTACTTCTCGAAATCGGGGAACCAACAGACCTAAAAATGGTATGTGCTGGTACCATGAGACCTTTGCACACAAGGCGCGAAGATGTATTCAGCCTTGTTCTTTCAAACAAACGGGAAACGCGTAAAGGGGAAAATGAGCACGTCACTTTTCTCCACTCAACCAACTTTCAATCGTGCAATATTCATTCAGAACCAGGTGTCGAAGGAATTCTTCATGGTTGACACTGGCTCCTATTGTAGCATTTGGCCACTTCGCCTTACTGTAGACAAACCTCGCCGCTCGGCGATTGTTTTGCACGCCGTTGATTCGTCCCCGATTCCTACTTTTGGTCAGCTTTCTCTACGCTTAGACATCGGTCTTCGTAGAGACTTTCAATGGGTTTTTGTCATAGCTGACATTCCGCATCCTATTTTGGGTGCGGATTTCTTAAATCACTTCCAGTTGTTGGTAGATGTCTGATGTCGGAGGCTTGTCGACGACACGACATCCCTTTCCACGCCGGCAAGGAGCTCTACCAATTCCCCTCTTAGCCCAGCATTTTTTATTGCCACTGCTGGGGACGCTTTTCATTCACTCATAGCGTCTTTTCCGGAACTGGTGGACAACACTTTCAAACCGGCGAAGCCCGCGCATTCCACCCTCCATTACATCAAGACGACTGGACCACCCGTTTTTTCGCGCCCACGTCGTCTAGCGCCTGACCGTCTTAAGACGGCCAAGGCCGAGTTTGAACACATGCTTCAACTCGGCCTCATTCGCCCCTGGCCCGTAAAGGGGACACAGATTTTCGCCCGGTGGGGGACTATCGACGACTTAATGCCGTGACGATAGCAGATCGCTACCCAATTAGGAACCTACAGGATTTTTCGGCAAACCTGCATGGGTGCACCATTTTCTCTAAGATTGATCTGGTACGGGCCTATCATCAGATACCAGACAATCCAGAGGACGTTCCTAAGACAGCCATTACCACTCCTTTCGGCTGTTTTGAATTCCTGTTCATGAGTTTCGGTTTGCGTAATGCTACCAGCACCTTTCAAAGGTTCATAGATGAGGTCATCCGTGGACTTGGTTTTGTATTTGCCTATGTTGATGACATACTCATCGCTAGCGATACGGAAGAGAACCACCTCCATCATTTATCACTGCTTTTCCAGAGACTCCGTTCATACAATGTGAAAGTCAATCCGACTAAATGTGTTTTCGAGCAATCTTCTCTGGAGTTTCTCGGACATTTTATTGATTCCAGTGGAATCAGACCTCTTCCTTCAAAGATCGATGCCATTCAACGCATCGTACCTCCAACTTCAAGACAGTTGCGCCACTTCTTGGGGATTGTCAATTTTTACAGAAGATTTATAAACCGATGTGCTGATAAGCTTCTTCCATTAACTAGGCTACTGCAAGGCCACACTAAGAAGGATGCTCGACTCACTCTTTCTGCTGAGGCGTTGTCGGCTTTTGAGTCCGTCAAACGGGAATTATCCTCCGTTCCCGTCCTTGCACATCCGGCTCCTAATGCCCCCCTTTCACTATCTGTGGACGCATCAGATTCTGCGGTTGGTGCTGTCTTACACCACACCGTAGATGGAAACATACAACCTTTGGCTTTCTTTTCTTGCTAACTACAGTCTGCCGAGCGCAGATATAGCACTTTTGATCGCGAGCTATTAGCAATCTATCTGTCAGTTCGGCATTTCCAACATCAGCTCGAGGGACGGGAGTTTGTGATTTATACTGATCACAAGCCCCTCACTTTTGCTCTATCCTCTAAAACGGACAAACTCTCTCCTCGTGCTTTTCGTCACCTGGACTTTATTTCACAGTTTACAGGTGACATTCGTCATGTACCAGGGAAAGAGAACATCCCAGCTGATGCTCTTTCGCGACTCCCTGTGCATTCTATTTCCACTCCCGCGGTAATTGACTTGCTAGCAATTTCGCAGGAGCAACCTCCTTTGTCGAGTTTAGACTTAACTTCGCCAAAGTACCATACTTGTAAGTTTGCCTATTTTCCGCTCCCTTCCTCCGAAGGCTCTATTTTGTGTGACACTTCCACTGGTTCTCCCAGGCCCTTAGTGCCTGAGAACCATCAACGTTCTGTTTTTAACGCCCTTCATTCCTTGTCACGCCTGGGCATCTCTGCGACAGTCAAACTTATTACAGCTCGGTGCTTTTGGCCCAACATGCGGCGGTCAATCACCACTTGGGCACGCTCTTGCTTGAAGTGCCAGAGTGCAAAAGTCCACCGGCACATTCGTGCCCCACTTGGACAATTTCCATCCACCGAGGCCCGTTTCCGTCACGTCCACCTTGATTTGGTTGGACCATTGCCAGTGAGTCGCGGGTTCTCATATCTGTTAACATGTGTCGATCGGTTCTCCCGCTGGCGAGAAGCCATTCCTATAGCTGATATTACTTCTGAGACTGTCGCTCAAGCCTTCGTGTCTGGCTGGATTTCTCGGTACGGTGTACCGTCCAGTGTGACCACAGATCGTGACCGGCAATTTGAGGCCGCACTTTTTCGTGACCTATCACGAATCTTGGGGGTGCATCGTATACGCACCACCAGCTACCATCCCGCTTCTAATGGGATGGTTGAGCGATTTCATAGGCAACTTAAGGCTGCTTTACGCGCCTCGCCCAACCCGCAGTCTTGGGTTGAAGTTCTTCCGGTCGTCCTCCTTGGATGCCGGACT
The DNA here is from genome assembly GCF_046866305.1 of Octopus bimaculoides. Classification (NCBI taxonomy): domain Eukaryota; kingdom Metazoa; phylum Mollusca; class Cephalopoda; order Octopoda; family Octopodidae; genus Octopus; species Octopus bimaculoides. Next base: position 96,479,838 of record NC_142931.1, on the reverse strand, counting down.
GTGGTCAAAGCTGACCTGGGTTTCTCCTCAGCGGAGCTTCTTTACGGTACCACACTGGCGTTGCCTGGTACGATGGTGGTACCAGACTCGTCACAACCACCACATCCAGAGTCCTATGTTACTCGGTTACGGGAGTATTTCTCTAATCTTCCAGCTATGGGTCCCAGACAACAGTCACCTCCCTCTCAAGTGCCAGCAGACATTGAGTCTTGGTCTCATGTTTTCCATAGGGATGATTCTGTCAAAGGACCCCTTGTTTCTCCCTATAAAGGACCCTTTCGTGTGCTTTCTCGCACTCCAAAGTTTTTCTAGGTCGACGCTAATGGTCGTACAGAGGTTGTGTCTGTCGACCGTCTGAAAAAAGCGTACCTTGAAAAACTTTCAACTCCCGTGGACGACGTGCCCGTTTCTCAAACACCGCACACACCACTGTCAACATCATTACCAATGCATACACCAACATCAACACCATCACAAATACACACACCAGAAACCACTCCACCTTCGTCGTTGCGACAAAACTCAAGTGACCCTTATGTCACTAGATCTGGCCGGACAGTGCATTGGCCAAAGAAACTTTCCAGAACAATATACATTTGACATTTTTGTGCCGCCGGCATTTCATTTCTCTGTACAAACAAACATTGTTTTATTCCATTTCTGTGCACAGTAACGTGCTAACAGAAAATATGTACACATTACATATTGTTTCAACCTTTGCATACACATTTGCTCACGCCAACACTTTCGTTGCAACTTTCTTTCACACAGACCCTTTATCTCTAGGTCTGGCTGAACTTTTCATGTTGAACAGTACTTTTGGCATAGTTTCGATGCAAGTTCTCTATACGTCAAATCGTCCACGTGTCTTTGTGTACATCAATTCGGCAGTTTCCGTAAACGAAGAGGGAAAGGAAGTTAGGTAGCAGACAGCAGGGACACCTAACCCTCCTTTTTCCCCCTCTCTTCGAAAGATCGCCGAACCTTTTTTTCTTACTCACATTCGTGTCGGATGCAAAAGTTTTGCTTCCGTTACTGCATCCGATACAGCATTGTTTTACAAATTTATTGAGCGTGTCATTCTTTGTTTTAACAAAACAATTTTTTGTTGTATAATTTTAGCCGTGTTTTCTGGGTTCGGCGGCCATCTTGTTTCCGCGCTCTCTACAATCTTTCCTTGTTTCGTGCTATGCACTCGGGGGGGGGGGGGGGGACATTGTAGTGGCGCGTGTGGCCGCCATCTTGGGAAGTGCCATTGCGCATGTGCAAGGGATTTGCCGTCAGCGGAAGTACCCGAGCACGCATGCGCAATGCAACACGTGGAGAATAAAGATATAGCGTTCTCTCTCTTATTCATCCAGCAGGCGTCGTGTCAACACGTATTTCTCTCAGCTCTCCACCGACATGTGGTCGAAGCTTCCTTTGGTATTATAGCGGCATGCCTGTTCACCCGGGAACCAAACGGCTCTACACCAACCAGGAATAAATTATTGATCTGTTGCTACCGTTGACTCTCGTGTTTGTTGTATTTCTGAATTTAATAAATAATATAAGAGCTGGGGAGAGATGGCCATGCCATCATATCTCATCCAACTCTTATAAGCTCTACCAAGGTTTTCTTTAATACTTGTCAATTCCTAAGCTTTTGTATCTTTTAAAAGTTAGTCTCTCAAATAGATTCCTGTCGTCTCTCCAATACTTTTATGCCCTAATCTTCGGGAAACTCGAATACTTAGTCAATGTCAAACTCTCCCCCAGACCCCGCGAGCAAGCTGCTTTGCCCAAACGGTTGGTGGTGGTGGTGGTGGTGGTGGCGGGGCTAGGTCTGCACAAGTGCTCGTCTTTATCTTTTCCCTGTTTTCTTTCCTCCATCCACGCTTGCTCCCCTTTGGTAGGCAACATCTTCTCCTCGCCAACACGGACCAATTCCAACAGGGAAAAGGATGAAGCTCTATCACAGTGGAGAGAGCTGGGTTCGTCAGTTCCTGTTATAGTGGAGGATAGACGGAAACATAGTATGGGACAATCTGCATTCAGGTGCCACTTTCAACTCTCTCCTTCGTCAATCTGATCAATTTTCAAGGTGTCGCCTACTTTCAGCTAGTGCAAGATTCTCGGGGGACTGGATTGATGTCCTCATCTCTTTCGCACTCAGAGTGAGAGCTGACGTTTGTAGGGGACTGAGATGCCGCTGTGGTAAGCCTCTGACCCCACAGGTCTTTATGGTCTGTCTTGCCGCCTAAATGCTAGTCGCTTCGTTCGCCATACCGAGCTCGGATTAATATCCCCTCAGTTCTGGAACCGTCGGGGTTATTTAGAAATGATGAAAAGAAACCAGATGGTCTTACCTTCTGTCCCTGAGTTAAGGGACAGAAGGTAAGTGCCTCATTTGGGACGCCACAGTCTGCGACTCCTTTGCTCTCTCCCACATCCTAGATGCTGCAGTTAATGGGAGGGTCACTGCTTCCGTAGCCGAACGGAAGAAAACCCTGAAGTACCGGGACCTGACAGTGAACTATCTCTTCCAACCTGTGGCTTTTGAGACGTTCGGAGGGACTGGGCTACTAATCGTGAAGTTCTTGTCAACGTTGGTAGCTCGCCTCACCGAGGTGTCAGGTGATGCCTGTGAGGGCGCTTGGCTTTCCTAACGCCTTAGCCTCGCCATCGCCCGTGTTAATGCTGCAAGAGTGCTGGCTTGCTTCAGTAGGTTCCATTGAACCGTGTGGTGTGCGACCAGTTGCTGTGATAAAAAATATTCCTCATATATGGTTTCAATACAGTTTTAACAGAAAGATTTGGAAGAATTAAAAGTTCTTCGGTAATTTTCTTTCATGTAAATAAATTTTTATGTTAATTTAAGAATTTGCCAGCAAAATTTTATAAAATGACAGTTTTCTAAAAGATGTACATGTTTGTATGTTATACTAGCTTAAAAGCCGCGCTCCTATGGAGGGCTCTTCATTAGCCCTTGGGCCTAAATTTGACACTTCATGCAGTGAGTACATATTAAATTTTATTAAACTTGACCAATAATTTTCATGCAATGAACAATTTTCATCGAAACAATATAATTTGTCGACTTGGAACTTATTGCAAAGCTGCATGATAACATTTTTTGTCTTCCCATTTGGGCGGGGGGGGGGGGGGGTCAGTACAATTTTTTTTCTAACCTCTCTCTGTCTCTCTCTCTCTTTCTTTCTTTCTCTCTCTCTCTCTCTCTCTCTCTCTCTCTCTCTCTCTCTCTCTCTCTTTCTGTTAATTGTTTTCAACCATCACCAGTACCACCACTATAAGAGAGCAGAGCTTCACTGCACAATTGACTTACTTGGTAAGTGGAATTATGGATATTTCCTCTTCAAATATTGGTAATGTAGAAGCTTATCCCCCTATGTTCATCTCTTCTGAGTTAGCGATATTTCATAATACAAAAGAAAATAGAATTCAGGCTTTAACAGATAATTTTCCATATATCCTACACGCTCAAATTCTTGTGGTCGGAGGACTTCAAGAAAATGTTCTTTCAGTTCTCATAATCGTTTTTAATGCACACACATGTATTCAACAGTGTCTTTTCGAGTCGTCTGCTCAGCTGCGGGAAAATGGCGTCGCTAAGGATTAAGTGCGACTACATCTCTGCGATTCGCGGAAACCATCTGCTATTACATTAAAAGTTGTTAGCCATTCTCCTATTTCCATTTATGGTGAGAAATCTTTGACCTTGGATCTTAATTTGAGGCATGTGAATCTTCCATATCCTATTCTCAGTGCTGACTTACTGCATCATTTTTAGTCTGATAGATTTGAAACACATGCGGTATGAACAGTAAACCTGCTACCATCAGTCCTCTTTTCTTTGTACCTTCTACATCTAATCGTTATCATATGATCCTTAACAAAATTCCAGGCATCACTCGGGCTGTTTTTGATAGAGTCCGGTACACTGTGTTACATATTATATCATCACTAAGGACTCTCTTGTTCCATCGTAACCTTGACGTCTCACAACTGACAAAATAAAAATAGCTAAGGACGAATTTAGTCACATGATGGACCTTGAAATAATTCGACCTTCCTATAGGAATTGGTCTTCTCCACTTCATATGGTTCCAAAGAAATCTGAGAGAGATTAGCGACCTTGTGGAGACTATAGGCGTTTGAATGCTTTACCTGTTCCTGGTAAGTACTTTTAGCGGGATAGTAGCACGACATTACACCAAACTCAGTGGTGTGGAGACGGCCATGTAGTATTCCACTAAATTTAAGTTGTATAACAGTATTCTGTCATAAATAATAAATAGAATTTATTTGATATATGATACCATCACAGCTTTTCATACAATGTAAGGAATCAAATATTAACATGTTGTGGATCCTTTTGGAATACCAAGTAAACGCTAACTAGTCGCGAGACAAAATTGCAAGGGTATCAGAAACGTGTGTGCGGTGTCGTGTGTGAGGATCAGACGGAAAATATATTCAGTTCATAGCTTGGACTTACTGTTACAAGTTCATAACAGGTATCAACGAAATTGGTAACATGGGAGTCCAATGTAGAGTAGAGTTGGTAACACGACAGGAGGCCAATGTCGAGTAGGCTGTGGCGGTAGAGTTAACTGCTGAACAAATCGCCATGATAACGCAGGATATAATGATAGCCGTTGAATATTCGTCGTGAAAATGACGGTAGTCTGAAATCTGCTAGGCAAACGTCATTAGAACGACGGTAGTGAGAAGACGTCATTAGAATTATGGTAACCGCAAACATCATTTAAATGACGGTAACCGCATATGGTCTGAGGAAAAAGAGGCCGGACACGAAAAAAAAACTGCAATTCATATCTTCTGTGGTCTGGTGTTTGATTTTCCCACCAATAGTGGGAAATGACTTATTGTAGGGACACAATTCGATAATTGTACTTGACCATCCAACTCTCCGATCACATTTGGCCTGGTAGAGATCATGGTGAACCATAGAGAAGTTCAGCAGGAGAATATCCTAGATCTTCTTTAACAGAGGAAGAACAATCCAAAAGGGCAACAGGAAGGTACTCATTCTAACGGTGGGGATCTGGGTAGGATCGTAACGCAGCTTTCTTCCATACCATTAGATGCAGGATGGTAGCTGATTGTATGGATGTGCTTTACGCCTAAAATTTTTGATAGTTCTGTCAAAAGTTGCGAGTCGAACTGTCTTCCACGATCAGCAGTGATCCTTAAGGGAACACTAAAACGCGATATCTAAGTCGAAACTAGAGCTTGAGCAACCGACTCTGCAGAAATATCACGCAATGGAACAGCTTCATGCCAACGCATATTTGGCCAGAAAAACGAGCCGAAATAAGCTTTACTGAGGCAGCAACCCCAGGATAAGATAACGAATGCAAAGCATTGAAAACCAGTCTTCAGTGATTCTCTGGAACTAGCGGAAATGTCGCACAATATGGTCCGGTCTGCAGTCGGTAGATATTTAAATTAAGGCGGTGAACTGGCAGAAACGTTAGCACGCCGGGCGAAATGCTTAGCGGTATTTCGTCTGCTGTTAAGTTCTGAGTTCAAATTCCGGCGAGGTCGACTTTGCCTTTCATCCTCTTGGGGTCGATAAATTAAGTACCAGTTACGCACTGGGGTTGATGTAATCGACTTAATCCTTTTGTCTGTCCTTGTTTGTCCCCTCTATGTTTAGCCCCTTGTGGGCAATAAAGAAATAAGATATTCAAATTTGGAAGATATTCAAATTTGCAACTGGCGAATTCTTCAGATACGGTATCCATTGAAGTTAAAGCAGGCTGTTCAGCAGCCAAAGCAGATAAATTGATTTCAGAAACAGACGATAAGGAGCAAACAGGAAGGCGTGATAAAGCGCCTGCAACAACATTGCTACAACCAGAAATATGCTGAATATCACTAGTGAACTGTGATATATAATCTATTTGTCGGGTTTCTCTTGGTGAATGCTTGTCGGACTTTGATAACAAAGCGAACGTGAGAGGTTTGTGATCCGTGAAAACGGTAAATTGTTGGCCTTCTAATATGTGAGAGAAATTTTTCACAGCTAAGAATATAGCTAAAAGTTCTCTGCCAAAAGTGCTGTGCCGAGATTCAGTAGGTTTCAGCTGGCGAGAGAAAAGTGCTAAAGGTTGCATTTTATCCATGTAAGATTATTGGAGAACAGCACCAACAGCAGTATCAGATGCATCAATAGAGAGAGAGAGAGTTAAGCGAGCAAAGATACGTTTCTCAGCTCAGCTTTCATTATTTGAAAAGCTTGCAGTTGCGACGGTGTAAGGAAGATAACCACTTTTTTTCTTCCTCTTTTGTAAAATCTGTGTTAAAGGAACTAATTTCTCAACACAATTTGGAATAAACCTGCAGTAAAAATTTACCAATCCCAAAAAGTGGCGAAGCGAAGTTGGAGGAGCTAAACTCCGTATAGCATGGATTTTCTCAGGAAGAGGCCGAATGCTGTTGCTGTCTATTAGATATTCTAAGAATTCGAAAGAGGAGGAGCCGAAAACACACTTGGCAGGATTTATTTTCACTTGGTATGTACTTAAACGCTGGAAAAGTAGTGTTAAATGATGGATGTGTTTGTAGGAATCTGGCAGGTGTGAAGTGGATTCGATCCACTATGCCACAAATTTGAATCAACACTGCGTCAGAACTTGACCCTTTTCTGACCTCTTCTACTCCATCTAGAATAGAGATAAACAAGGCCGCCAGCTAAATCCTTTGCACTCACTACCCTGCTTCATAGCTATAAAAACAGGAGACTCCAAGCAAAGCTCTCTCTTTAGTCACCAATCGGTGACGCCTCAACAGGCTAGTCACCCGCCGGTGACCAACTACAACCTTGGCCAGAGGAAAAGATGAAGTTACTGTCAGCCACTGTGATACGACGCCGCACATGCTATAGCTATCACTAGCATTTCCTTTTCTCTATAACACTACCATCTCTCTCTATATAAATACTACTATGAAAAAGTGTATATACAGATACAGGCCGAAATTCTTAACCTTGCATGTTTTATATACAAACTGTTATACTATTACACTGGCCTACCCGTCGTGGTATGGCAACATATAGAGTAACGGCGAGCTGGCAGAAACGTTAGCACGCCGGGCGAAATGCTTAGCGGTATTTCGTCTGCCGCTACGTTCTGAGTTCAAATTCCGCCGAGGTCAACTTTGCCTTTCCTCCTTTCGGGGTCGATTAAATAAGTACCAGTTAGGCACTGGGGTCGATATAATCGACTTAATCCGTTTGTCTGTCCTTGTTTGTCCCCTCTATGTTTAGCCCCTTGTGGGCAGTAAAGAAATAACATATAGAGTAACGGTAAATAAATATTTCTATAAAAGATGTTGATCATCTCCATCAATCAATAACCGTTACAACTGGTGTCCCTCCGACATCAACATCTCATTATACCTGTTACATGTTCATCAGGAGTAGAACTGGCGATTAGCAGATCATCTATGTAAGCAAACACAAATCGCAACCCACTAACGACTTCATCCATAAACCTCTGGAACGTGCTAGCTGCGTTTCTGAGTCCAAACCAAAAGACATGGAGAGAAATGCAAAAGAACCGAATGGAGTGACGAAAGCAGTCTTTGGTATATCGTCCGGGTTTACAGGAATCTAATGATAAGCTCTCACTAAGTCTATTTTTGAAAAGACTGTACAACCGTGCAACGCAGAAGCAAAATCATGCTGGTTGGGTATCGGATACCAGTCTGGTAATATAATTCAAGTGTCTAAAATCTCGTACAGGACGAAAATCTGTAGACCCCTTTGAGACGAGGTCGAGGGTGACGACCAAGGACTGGTAGAGGAGCGTATAAGCCTTAGCAGCAACATGTGATCAAATTCTACCTTTGTTGAGTTTATCTGGCGCTAACTGGTGAGGGCGTGAAAACACAGGAGGACTGAAAATTGCGGCGTAACCACGAGAAGAAGAGTTGCTTGATAAGAGAGTTATCCTCACTTAAGGCGTTAATTTCCGTATCCTTCACAGAAATTCTGTGGAGTTTCTATCACCCAAATGTCTGTCATTTAAAAGTGTCTTAAAGAAATGTTCAGCAGATATGGTGGTCCTACGAATAATCTCCTGCTTAATGGAGGTATACGCAAGCATCAGGCAGAGTGTCAGTAGTTAAATCTTCGAGGTGCACTGCAAGAGCAGAAGGAATGGCACTAAGCAAAATATGGAGCTGCTGTTGAGTCGATTGAATGTTGGTGGCGAGAAAATGGGATTCAACTTGAGCGAACCATACTTTCACATCCCCATTGAACACTGGTAACGTAGAAAGGTTTATAACGCTGGAAAACTAGAAAAGTCTGTCGCTGTGAGCGGGAAGCAAAACGAAATTCTGGCGCTAAAATAGGATTATCCGCAGGCACGAAATCAGCGACGCAAGCTCAACACGAACTTTAGTTGACCACATACGTGAGTTAAATGCTGCATTTCCTCTTTTACGACATAACTATAGGTTGAAGAATGTTCGACACGGGGTCACCAGTTTTAATGAGATACTAGCATGACATTACACCAAACTCAGTGGTGTGGAGATGGCCATTAAATTTAAGTTGTATACTTAAGTTGTAAGTTTACTGCTCTATTCGGTCTGTGATTGACCGAATAAACAGGCTCCCTCTACTGCGTCCGATTGTCACATGTATAAATCTGGCGGCGGCCTTGTTTAATCGAGTTCCTTCACTTCGTTTCTCTAAAGGCTCCCGGCTTGTAGTTTGGTTCTATTGCGTTTGCGCTAGTGTCAATTCTTCGTCCACATGCGCCAGCAGTATCGACCGAACACAATGCTGTTATCTTTCATGTTTGCTAGAAACATTTCTATCGAGTCTCTTTCCTCTCTTTCTGTATACACAAAGTACATCTAATGTCTTTACGCATTCATTCACCGCTATCACACAATAGACATGTAGCGTACTTCTCTCTCTCTCTCTCTCTCTCTCTCTCTCTCTCTCTCTCTCTCTCTCTCTCTCTCTCTCTCTCTCTCTTTCTCTGTTATATATACATGGATGCGGACGTAGCTGATGACAGCTAGCCTTCGGCCGCATCTTTGGACCCTGTTGTGTCCACCACTCTGATTGGTTGGTATTGGCGCATTTTTGTCTCTTGTTCTATTTCGCGCCAGGGTGCAACCCAACCAATCACCGCCTTCAGATAAGGTCGCGTGGGACAATTTTTCTGAACCCCTGTTTGAGCCGATAATATCCTATAAATAGCTAGCTTTTCTGCGCATGATTGTCTTGCACCTGACCGTCTCAAAACGGCTATGACCAAGTTTTAGCACATGCTCCAACTTGGCCTGATACGCCCCTCCACCAGCCCATGGGCATCTCCCCTTCATTTGGCGCGTAAAGGGGATTCTGATTTTCGCCCGGTGGGGGATTATAGGCGTCTTAATGCAGTAACAGTACCTGACCGATATCCTATAAGGAATCTTCATGGCTGTACCATCTTTTCAAAAGTTGACCTTATACGCGCTTATCACCAAATACCGGTCAACCCAGCCGATGTTCCGAAAACTGCCATTACCGCTCCTTTTGGTTATTTTGAGTTTTTATACAAGAGTTTTGGTTTGCGGAACACTACTAGCACGTTCCAGCGTTTTATTGATGAAGTTGTCCGCGGACTTGATTTTGCGTTCGCTAATGTCGATGATATCCTCATCGCAAGCGACACACATGAGAATCATCTCCGGCACTTGTCTCAGCTTTTTCAGCGTCTTCGCGACTATGGTGTGCGCATTAATCCCGACAAGTGTGTTTTCGGGCAATCTTCTCTTGACTTTCTGAGCCATCATATTGACTCGAGTGGCATCAAACCTCTCTCGTCCAAAGTCAATGCAATTCAATGCATTGCACCTCCTTCTTCTTTCCGTCAGTTGAGGCATTATCTCGGCATGGTAAATTTCTATCGACGCTTTATACCCGGTTGTGCGGATAAGCTACTTTCTCTGACCCAGCTACTAAAGAACACCTCTAAAAAGGACGGTCATATCACCCTCTCAGCTGAAGCATTATCTGCTTTCGAGTCAATCAAGAAGGAAATAGCTTCTGTCCCTTTGCTTGCACATCCGGTTCCTAATGCTTTTCTCTCTTTAACTGTGGATGCATCGGACACTGCGATTGGCGCTGTGCTGCAACACACAGTGGACGACCGAATTCAACCTCTGGCTTTCTTTTCTCGCCAATTACAACCAGCCGAGCGGCTATATAGCACCTTTGATCGCGAGCTCTTGGCGATCTACCTGTCAGTTCGTCATTTTCAACATCAACTCGAAGGTCGAGATTTTGTGATCTATACTGATCACAAGCCTCTTACGTTTGCCCTATCGTCTAAGACGCACAAACTCTCGCCTCGTGCTTTCCGTCACTTGGATTTTATTTCACAATTTACCAGTGACATTCGTCATATACCTGGGAAAGAGAACGTTCCTGCTGACGCTCTTTCTCGTCTTCCAGTCTGTTCTCGTTTCCTGCTGCAATTGATTTAACTGCCATTTTGTAGGAGCAACCACCTTTGGCGACGTTAGACTTAACTTCGCCTCAGTTCTCCTATTGCCAGTTTGCCTATCTTCCGCTTCCGCCAGCTGAAGACACAATTCTTTGTGATACTTCCACTGGTTCTCCCAGATCACTCGTGCCTGAGAATCACCAACGCTCGGTGTTTGAGGCACTGCACTCCTTATCACATCCTGGAATCGCTGCTACCCTTAAGCTTATCACTGCTCGTTTTTTCTGGCCGCACTTGCTCCAAGTGCCAACGGTTCAAGATTCAACGGCACATCCGTGCCCCGCTTGGACACTTTCCTACTACAGAGGCCCGTTTTCGCCATGTCCACATTGATCTGGTTGGACCATGGCCTGTGAGTCGCAGGTTCTCTTATGTTTTAACCTGTGTCGATCGCTTCTCCTGTTGGCCAGAAGCCATTCCAATAGCAGATATTTCTGCCGAATCTGTTACTCGAGCTTTTGCTTCTAACTGGATTTCCCATTTCGGAGTTCCGTCCAGATTAACTACTGATCGTGGACGATAGTTTGAAGCTTCTTTATTTCGTGAATTGTCACGTATTCTAGGTATGCATCACATTCGCACGACCAGTTATCTTCCAGCTTCTGACGGATTAGTTGAACGGTTCCACAGACAGCACAAGGTCGCTCTACGTGCCTCTTAAGATCCACAGTCTTGGACTGAATTTCTGCCAATTGTGCTTCTTGGTTGTCGTACTGCTGTCAAAGCAGACCTGGGTTTTTCTTCTGCACAGCTACTGTATGGTACCACACTGGCATTGCCTGGTACGATGTTGGTGCCAGACACTTCACAGCTCCGTGATCCGGCGTCTTATGTCGCCAGACTTCGCACTTATTTTTCAAATCTTCCGCCCATGGTTTCCCGGGAACAATCTCCACCATCTCATGTCCCACCAGATATGGACACTTGGTTGCATGTTTTTGTTCGAGACGACTTTGTCAAGGGATCTCTTGTTTCTTCTTATAAAGGACCTTTTCGTGTGCTTTCTCGCACACCCAAAGTTTTTACCATCGAGATGAATGGCGGTACGGAGACTGTTTCTGTGGACCGACTAAAAAAAGCATATTTTGAGGTGTCTACATCTTTCGATGACACCGCTTCCACACCCACCTATGCACCTTTGACAACACCACCTACACATACGCCAATGACAACACATTCACCTACACAGGCACCCTTGCTACTACCAACGCCTACAACGCCACCTTCGTCGTCGAAAAGTGCCTCGAGCAAACCTTATGTTACCAGATAAGGCAGAACTGTTCACTGGCCCAAGAAACTTGCAAAGACTATTTACATTTGACATTCTCTATTGTATTTCTTGTGACAGACAGGTGTTCCTTTGTGTACTGGACAGTTTCAATGTTTTTGTTATTAAACATTTTGTAAAAAAAATATTTTTTTTGTACATGCTTATTTATACTGTAATAATTTTTTTTTAGTTGACATATTTTGTTCCACATCTTGTGGGTGATCGATAGCCATCTTGTTTCTGGTGCCACTACAATCTTCCTATTTTCGTGCTTCCGCACTCGAGGGGAAGCCTTGTAGTGACGCCTGGTTCCAGTCGCCATTATGGGATCTTTATTCACGCATGCGCAGCCATCAGCAGCCGCTAGGCTTGATCGCCTTTCTTTCCGTCTTTGCTGCCGACCGAGCAGCACGCAACTTGACCAGCTCCGTGTAGCTGGAATTCCGAAGGCGCCACGCGACGTTGGCTAACCCGTGAAGAATTCCTTCACAATTGTGATTAAACCGATTCTGCTGCTTCCATACCAAGGCGACCTAGCTACTGATTGTTCCAAGATGTAACGCGTGTACAGCCGAAAAATAAAGGTTGTTATTCTTGTTCCGCTATTTTCCTTCTTTTCCTTCCACGTTTATGTAAGGAATTGTGTGGCAACCATCCAATGCCAACATAACTTCCTACAGACATTATTATAAAACTCAACTTACTTCTTAACAGAAATCTTATACAAGGCATTTACATTGTACGTAACCCACGGCTGTGAATAAACTTTGCTTTTGAACAGGTTGAGTTCCACCCCATTCACTTGTCATTGACACATTGCATAACGCGGAAACAACTATATTGACCAAGACTACTGTATGTGCTCATTGTATGACATACTGGTATCGATATAGAAGTGTCACATTTTGAGGAAGAAAAGTTGATTATAACATAGCTTTTATTCAGTGAACATAGTTTCTATTAAGCTAACTCCCAAAGAACAGACTTCGGATAAAAAGTATCGCATTCCATCATTTTAATTTTTTTAGGTATCATATATCAAACACCATATCATGCAAATGCAATGTAATATTTTCAGATATATTTTAAACTAGCAGAAATACCCGGCGTTGCCCGGGTTAGGGATTCACACAGACACACACACACACACACACACACACACACACACACACACACACACACACACACACACACACACATTCCCAATACATGTAGGATTCCTCACCATACAGGTGACAGGCACAGCTGTAAGATGCATTACGGATCTATAGCAATTGGAAGGGCATGACCCAATTGAAATAACAACGTGTGACGTTTGGAGTAAAGGGAAATGAAAGTGTCGCCTCTGGAGTTTGCAAATGACCACTATACTGATAGGTAACTGTGCAGACAAAATTTACAATCGATAAATGTCTTAGAACAACCAGCCTCTCATCTGGGAAGGCCTTGAAATCAATGTTACCAACTGTCGCAGTGATAATAAAAAGACTCAAAGGAGGTCTGCAACGAAATAATTTTACTCAACACTTTGCAAGTGAATCAGTGGAGGCAAAGATGCGTCTCACTTACTTGACAATTTATGCACCACATTGCAGAAATCACAATGTAAGTAGATCTGAAAGGGTAGTCTTACACTGTTGTACCGTTGAATTACAAATAATGCTCATCTGTTATGTTCGGGTTAAAATTTCATCAACATCAAAAATATATGAATTTTCATGGGAGTTATGGCCGTTATGTATAGAATATAATTTCCAAATTTCATAAAGATCCGTTCAGTACTTTTGACGTAGTTTTGGATAAGAAAACAAATGACTAATGTGTGTGTTTGTGTGCATGTGTATGTGTGTGATGGGTGTATATATGTATACATATCTGTATGCATGTATATATATATGTATATATGTGTACATATTACATGTACATCTATATATATATACATCTACACATATGTATACATATACATGTATGCATATAGATCTATATCTATATCTATATATATATATATATATATCTATACATATACGTGTACATATACATCTATATGTATACATATACATCTCTCTCTCTCTCTCTCTCTCTCTCTCTCTCTCTCTCTCTCTTTCTCTCTTTCACTCTTTATCTCTTTCTCTCTCTCTGAAAGTATCTATCATTACAGTATCGAAATGTGATTGTTTCAGTTAGTGGAATAACGTGTACATATACATCTATATGTATGCATATACATCTCTCTCTCTCTCTCTTTCTCTCTTTCTCTCTCTCTCTGAAAGTATCTGTCATTACAGTATCGAAATGTGATTGTTTCAGTTAGTGGAATAGTTTCATTTTTAAAGTGAAAGTATTTGACATGAGTGTTTTTGTTTCACTTTTGACACGTAATACTTAAATAGTGGAGGAGATATTATGTTGCCGTGGGCTCGAACTCTGCAAGAAGTTTAAAAAATTTTTGACTAAAACACAACTGGAACCCTAAGTAAGGCATCTGTAAAATTTGAATGAAATTGGTTGCGTAGTTCTCAAGTTTTAGGGATTCACACACACACACACACAGACACACATTCTCATTTTTATATATATAGATTACAATAGGGTGTGATTTAAGGAAAAGGAGACTGCTATTTTTAGCACGTCTGGTGACCGCTCATATCCTCATCCTTTGACTTACGTTTGTGTGTTGTATAATGATTCACTTTATAAAAACTTACTGTTCAGTGTACACTTTGAGTCATGGTAACATTATCAAAGTTCTTTGAATCAATCACAAGAGGAACAACCAGCTTTATTTTGTTTTCGGTATTCTTTCGGTTTATGATCACAAATCAAAGTGGGAAATTATCCTAAAAGTTGAAATTTTGAAGCGTTGAATTTTGGAAAAGAAGAAAAAAATCAGAATTGTAATATCCGTATTTTTAAAAGGGATGTCTCTAAAATATTTCCGAAAAAGAGTTAAAAGCGAAAATTTGTGGAGATGGGATGGAATGAAAAAATTTGAATAGCAGTTTTTGGGGTTTTTTTTTTCGCTCAAATCGTTATCTCCGTTGTTGATAACATAGCAAATCCGAAGAAATTTTTAAATGAACAAATGAATAAACTATGGATGGGGTGCCATTCAACACGTCCACCTAGACATTACCAAATAGTATCTATATTTCCACTTTCTATTTGTGATCGCAAACCAAAAGAATAAAAGCGCACCAGACAGTTGACTGTCTGAATTGATAAAATATCTCTCAGTCGACGATTCTTGAGCTTCATCTCATCACATGCTATTATACTAAGCAGTGCACTGAATAACCTTGGTTTACTTTACCTGGTAGTCGAGAAACAAGGCAATATGAGACGAAGACTGATTTATTGGTGGAAAACGACAATCTGGATGTCTAATGTGTATGGTAGTTTAATAGCTTACAGTCCTGGTTTCGAATCCAAATACAAGAACAATGTTTGGAATATTATTAACATTTGTTCTATTATTTTTTTCGTTAATTGATAATTATGGTTCTATATTTTATAATTTCTTCCATATATTTTATAAAATTCTTAAGTTTAGTGATATTTTTCAAATATCAAGAATAATTAAATGCCGATGTTTTCTTTGTTGTGCTTTTTATTCTTTTCCATTGAAACATCCACGAATTCAACTTTTTCGTGTCGTTTCTTGTTAATTTTTTCCATTCCTATTTTTGAATGTCTTATTTAGTTATGATTGAACATGGCCGACAAATGCTTTTGAGAAGTACATAGTGAGAAAAATGGTTCCGCTTTCTGATTCATTAGAACGGGTAAGTCATTTGTTTACAGTGAACTTACTACTAGAGGTACAAACTCTGGAAATGCTGCATTAATCGCTGCAAATATTAGGTTGCATTATATCTATAACTGTATTTAAAAGTGATGTATAAAACAACACAGATGTTTCCAGCAAACCTCTTTTTTTCTCTATCTGTCGTTTTATTTCTATGTGAGTGTCTATCTGTACCCATATCATGTTTAACACGGCCAAGCAGACGAATTCTGTTACTTCCATTTTGTTATTGTTGACATTATCTTTCCTTTTCTTGCACATCTTAATTAACAAAGGTTGTCTCAAAACATGTCCTTAACATTTATGCTATGATTAGTGTACCAGTCATCTACTTCGAGAACAACAACAACTAAAAAAAACGAGAGATACTTGCTACTTCATAACATGTACTGAAGTATTGAACAACTGAAAACTGATTAGGTGGAAAAATCTTCGTGGGAAAATAAAACAAATACCTGCTAATATTTTATGATATTCAAATCACTAAGTAGCAATAAACAACATCAACAATGGTTTCAGATTTTGGCACAAGGCCAGCAATTTTAGTGGGAAGATATTAGTCGATTACATCGACCCTAGTACCTGGTTGGTATCGTCCCCGAAAGAATCATTAATAGTAATTGCAATTTCTGATTGATCTCAAGGCTCACATCTGTTCCGATCGTTAGTATTGAAGTCTCATTCAGCCTTTATTCATACATATCATTTTTTGTTGAAAATGTTCAAGTTAGGTGTGTGTATGTGAGAGTGTGGAGAAAGCGCTTTATAAATAACAGGAAAAGAAAGTAATTAGTTTGATTATTCTTTTCCTTTCTTTATTTGCAATCTGAAAGTAAATTGATAAAACAATACACGAGTTGGGAAAGATTTCCAGCAAATGTATTCTTTATTATCGTTCATCGATTCATACAAAGAAACAAAACAGACACATCTACGCTCGACAATCGTTAATTATGTCTCTTCCTGAGACTGAGAATTAAAGACTTCAAATGCATACTCTGCTCCAACACTCTCGCTCTAGACTTCAATTAAAAATTGGAATTCTACATTTTTTTTACCATTGATCAGTATTCACTGGGAATGTTTACTGCTCCCCTAAAGTGGAAGAGTTATTTTAAAAGTAGGTCACGACGGAATTAGACAATTGGATGTGAAAATTCCGTGACTAGACACATAGACTTTAATCATCTTTGAACTTCTCTTCGTTTCAAGATTTCACCATATCAACTGCTGCAAATTTTTGCAGTTTTTTACTAAATGCTTTTTTTCAAACTTCCCTTATATTCTTGTCTCGTGTTTCTAAAATAATCAATTTTAAACCTAATTGTCGGAATTTATGTGTACGTGTTATGTAAGATCTCTCTCTCTCTCTCTCTCCTCACTCGATATATATGTGTGAGAGTGAGTGTATATGTATATATATATAAATATATATGTATGTATATATATATATATATCTGTTTGTGAGCATATTATATGTATGTATATGTATGTGTGAGTGTGTATATATATATATCAGGCTGAGTAAAGAGTAGGCAACGTTTTGAAATGTGTAATTCATCACATATTTCAACAATGCAGAAATGTTATTCATCAAAATAAGTACCATTACAATCAGCACATTTTTGCCAATGAGTTATAAGTTTGTTTATTCTGTTAACATAAAAATCTGGAGTTCTGGGGGTGATGGACTCTTTGAATGCACTTTCAGCATCAGTTTGATTTTTGAACTCCTCTTGCAGGAAACCATCAAGGTGCTGGGAAAAGTGGTAGTCGGTAGGAGAAAGGTCTGGGGAATAAGCTGGATGGAGAAGAACTTCGTAGCCAAGTTCCCTCAACTTCTGGAGTGTCATTAGTGAAATGTGTGGTCGAGTATTATGATGAAGAATGATTGGCCCTCTTCTGTTGACCAGTCTGGGACAGAGGAGTAGCAGTTTTTCATTCATTTTGGCAATTTCATGGCAATATGTTTCTGCAGTAATGGACACCACCAAACAGTCACCATAACCTTCTTTTTGAAGAGCTCAGGTTTAGGGAAAATTTAAAGTGCTTTATTTTGGTTCAACTACTGCGAGTTTTTTACTATTGTACAGAATTCACTTTTCAATGCAAGTTATGATACAGTCAAGAAATGGATTGGTCTGGTTATGGAGAAGAAGCGACGAGCAAATTTCATATCTACACATTTTCTGATTTTCATTCAAATTGTGTGCTACCCATTTGTCAAACTGTTTTGAATTTCCAATCACATGCAAATGGTTGTAGACAGTTTTCTAGCTAACTTGAAGTTCTTTTGCCAATTCTTGAGTGGTTTTACATGGATCTTCCTCAATGATGGTCTTTAATTGACTGTCATTGATGACAGATGGGTGTCTACTACGCTCACGATCTCCACTGCGAAATCGTTTAAACCATTTTCGAGCTGACCACTCACTGGTCTTTCCTCACCAAACATTTTGTTGATATCACAAGCAGTTTCAGCTGCTTTACATCCATTTTTGAAGTTGAATAGCAAAATTGCTTAGATATCACACTTTGACATTTCCATTTCAGATGATTGTAACAACGGTGAAAAAATATCAATGTTAATTTATTGATGCATTTGGGTAAGTCTTTGTCTATATTATCAGACAATTTAAAAGAAAATGTTTGCAAAAATTCAAAATTCTGCAAAAATCTCGTACAAATTTTTCATGATTCAAAGCGTTGCTTACTTTTTATTCAACCTGATATATATGTATATGTATGTCATCATCATCATCATCATCATCACCGTTTAACGTCCGCTTTCCATGCTAGCATGGGTTGGACGATTTGACTGAGGACTGGTGAATCAGATGGCTACACCAAGCTCCAATCTGATTTGGCAGAGTTTCTACAGCTGGATGCCCTTCCTAATGCCAACCACTCTGAGAGTGTAGTGGGTGCTTTTACGTGCCACCAGCACGAAGGCCAGTCAGGAGGTACTGGCAACGGCCACACTCGAAATGGTGTATTTTACGTGCCATCAGCACAGAAGCCAGTCCAGCGGTACTGGCAATGAACTCGCTCGAATGTTTTTTCACATGCCACTGGCACAAGTACCAGGAAGGTGACGTTGGTAACAATCAAGCTCAAATGGTGCTATTTACATGCCACCGGCACAGACAGCTGGTGCTCTGGCAACGATCACGCTCGGACGGTGCTCTTAGTGATCTACTGGTACAGGTGCCATCACGATTTCGCTTTTGCTTGCCCCAGCAGGTCTTTGCAAGCCGAGTTTAGTGTTCAATAAAGAGACGTTGGCATGGGTGCCAGTCTACAAATTTAGTTCGATTTCGATTTCACTTGCCTCAAGACGGGTTCCCTCAACCGCTTGGGTGTTGCACTTTTTCACACAGCTATCCTCATCCATTCTCGCCACAAATCCATACCAGCGCAATCGTCTCTCTTGCACACCACAACTGATGCTTCTTAGGTTCAGCTTTATTCTCAAGATACTTACACTGTCTCGGGTATGCACACTGACATTATTCATCTATCGGAGCATACTGGCTTCATTCCTTGCAAGCTTATGCATGTCGTCAGCAGTCACAGCCCATGTTTCACTGCCATGAAGCATGGCTGTTCGTACACATGCGTCATACAGTCTGCTTTTTACTCTGAGTGAGAGGCCCTTTGTCACCAGCAGAGGTAAGAGCTCTTTGAACTTTGCCCAGGCTATTCTTATTCTAGCAGCTACACTTTCAGTGCACCCGCCCCCACTACTAACTTGGTCACCCAGATAACGGAAACTATCAACTACGTCTAGTTTTTCTGCCTGGAATGTGACAGAATTTGTTTTCTGCACATTTTCAGTGTTTATTGCACCTGAACATCTGCCACATAAAAAAACTAACTTCCTAGTTAACCTGCCTTTGATATTGCTGCACCTCTTATGTGTCCATAGCTTGCACTTGGTACATCTTATAGGGTTTCTACCTACACCTTTTCTACAGATCGAGCAGGGCCATCTACCTGAAGGGGTTTGTGTTTTATCTACCTTCCTACTTATTAGGACTTTGGTTTTAGCTAGGTTGACTCTAAGTGTGTGGTATATATATATATATATATATATATATATATATATATATATATATGTATATATATATATGTATATATATATATGTATATATATATATATATATATATATATATATATATATATATATATATATATATATATATGGTATATATATATATATATATATATATACACACACACACACACATACATACATGCACTTCTGTATTTTGAGTATTTCCCCTCATTTATAAATATTAACAATTATATGTGTGTGCGTGTTTATGTATGTATATGTCTGTTGTGTGTCAGCTGCAGCTGCTTAAATTGTAACTGAATTTCATATTTCCAGTTATTTCAATAGACACACATATTCACTAACTCATATATACTTATGTACGTATGCATGTCTGTGTGTGAATATATATATATATATATATATATAAAGTGTAGTATATTGCCACTTAAGTGTGGCTGACCCCTAGGGGTGGATGTTACTGTTGCTTTTAGCCCCAGGAGGACATCTCCTCCAGCTGGCTTATCGACACACGACTGTGTCCTGTTTGCCAAGGGAGTTATCCCTCTCACCTCGACCACGTTCGTGCTGCTGGTCGAGGTGAGAGGGATAACTCCCTTGGCAAACAGGACACAGTCGTGTGTCGATAAGCCAGCTGGAGGAGATGTCCTCCTGGGGCTAAAAGCAACAGTAACATCCACCCCTAGGGGTCAGCCACACTTAAGTGGCAATATACTACACTTTATCGTGCAGTTACTGTTAATACTTCATTTAGAGAATTAACATATATATATATATATATATATATATACATATATATATATTTAGAAGGTTGTCATGGCCAGTCAGAGAGTGACCATTGGCTTCATACCTATAAGGTGCTTAGCTTTATAGGCGACTTATCAGGCTCAAATAGCCAGAGGCACAGTACTGCTCTACAACTGGAGGAAGAAAAATGTCATGGTCAGTTAATTTAGTAAACAAATTCTGGAACTGCTTGCATTTCCTTATTAGCAAAAGGTGAATTAAGTTTTCTTGTTGACTTTTTTTGGAAGATTGTTGAGCATGTCTAAGTCATCTCTTATGAAACTTCTAATAGCTTGAGCAGGATATCCAAAAAATTACTCAGGCAATAAGTTTTGCAAACAGATTGTTAGATGAGGGGACATTAAAGTGTATGTCAGTGGTTCCTTTGCATGCCTCTCTATTAGTTTTTCACTATTGTGAACCTGTGGTATGCCATAGAACACACTAGATCTACATCAGAAATTGGTTATATAATTGTATTCCTTATCAGTGAGTCCTTCTCAATATAAGCTTATTAATGTTTTAACGTGCCTCATTATTTTTTGTCCGGCCTTTTTGTAGTAATGCATCATCTTCTAATATGGTTAACACAAGATTTTTATAGTAATCTGCATTTCCTTTATCATCCTATTTAATTGTTATTTTTTTATCATCTTTAAATTTGTTTAGCTCATTCCATTCACATTTACTGAAGTTTGGTTGTGTTTTTGCTTGATGTAGGTAATTCAAAATGTATTCACAGAAATTGTCAAGGATTTTGTTCTTACCTCTTGGTATGATAAAGTTACTGTTGTTTCTTACTATTCACTCATCGTCATTGTTTTTGTCATACAATTGGTGAGTCTTAATTTTCTACAGAATTCAGAAATGTCATCTTTCATTTCATTGTAGTTGGGTCATTGAGGGGTTGGTGTGAATTTGAGCCCTTTAAAGAGTATGCTACTTTGTTGTGTTGTTAATTCTTTGCTTGATAAATTAATGATTTTAAATATTTTTGGTTTATCTTGAATTTATGATACAACCAAGTATCTGTTTCTGTGGATGGGGTCTAAAAAATGGTTAACGTAGCCAGTTTGGTTGATATTATTAATGTGTCTCTTATTGTTGTAATTTATTGCATGGATTTGTGGTATAGGATTGTTTTGTGAGTCTGAATTTCACATTCCATTGGTGTATTTTGGGAAGAGTTTGTTGGTATGAATGGCATAGGTTTGTTGTAAAAGATTGTACAGCAATTTTTTTTTAGATATAAGTTCTGTTGGTATGTTTCCTGATAATTTCATTGATTGTTTCTCCTTATGGGAAGGAAGTTGTAATGTCAACCTTGAGAGCGCCTTTCTTTCCCTAAGTTGTTTTTGTGCTTCTGGTTTTTCTAGGATGGGTTTTATTTGGTGCTTGTGGGGTAGAATTATTGGTGTTGAGTTGACCCATTTTTCATATATAGGGTGGCCCAAAAGTAGGTTTACAGTTATTCAACTATCTCTTTCACAGTTCTATATTTAGGAGATGAGAAATTATGTATATTACTTACATTTGACGGATATTTGTCCTCATCTTGTTTGTTGTTAACACGTTTTGGCTGATATACCCTCCAGTCTTCATCAGGTGTCTTGAGGAAATTTTGTACCTGGGCTCTCATTCCTAAGGTATTTTTCGATGTTATTATTATTATTATTCAGGTCACTACTTGGAATCAAACTCAGAATCTTGAGGTTAGTAACCCCCTCTCTTAACCACTATGCCATATACCCAGCCCATACTCTTAACTACTATGCCATGTGCCCGTGGGCATATGGCATAGTGGTTAAGAGTGTGGGCTACTAACCTCAAGATTCCAAGTTCGATTCCAAGCGGTGATCTGAATAATAATAATAATAATAATAATAATAATAATAATAATAATAATAACATCAAAAAATACCTTAGGAATGAGAACCTAGGTTCGAAATTTCCCCAAGACACCTGATGAAGGCTGGAAGGTATATCAGCCGAAATGTTGTGTTAACAATAAACAAGATGAGGACAAATATCCGTCAAATGTAAATAATGTATCTCTTTCACATTCATATATTAACAGTTTAGATCTTAATTATAAAAAAATATGAAACCATTATTCTATGCTAATTTAGTTACTTTTGTCAAGCTTCCTTTTCAGTTTGTAAGATAGAAATTTAAATGTAATAAGATGTTTTTAAAGAAATTTAAAGTGCTTACTTGATAACTGTAAACCTACTTTTGGGCCACCCTGTATATCTGCTTTGTTATCTTCTTTTAATAATCTTCCAAAATGCAAATTTTTCTCTCCCCAAGGAATTTTTTTTCATTATTTTCCATTATTGTAACATGTAGTTTTTATTGTATTTATGTCATGTGTTTTGTCATTTTGATGACCTTGCATTATTTTCCAAGATTTTTGTTGATTTTGGATATTGTGTTTCTGGTTTCAATTTCCTCATTCTTTTCATCTGGAGGCCTGTGTATTGTATTGAGCTTGTTGATAATCATTATTAGGTTTGTGTTGGTTTTCTTTAATTGTTTCATTTTTTTTCTTCATTAATACTTAGGATTGATGTCCCATTTTATTGGCATTTTCTGTTCCTCTTGTGGTAAATGATATTTAAAATGTTAAGAAGTTACACATGAGTAAATATATATTGAAAAACTAAGAAAATGAAAATGCTTAGTGAACTTTATCGTGAAAAGAAAGTATGTACCGGTTTCGGTTGTTTAAGATGACCTCTTCATGCTGAAATACATGAACTTCCAGATGTGATATTATGCAAGTTTAATTTAATTTAATTTTTCTTTCCATTTTGTTCTGGTAGGTATGTAGGTAGCGTTGCGAGAGTGTGAATGGAGAGTGACAGACAGAGGAAGAGAGAAATGGAAGCTATGAATAGTGAACATGGATGGAAATGTGTCTTGTTTCGAAAGAATGTAAAGAGATTAAGAGTAGGTCATAGAGTGGGAGACAATAAGTAATAATACATACATAAAAAAGCTGGGTGGAGAACAACAGTATAATAAAACCATAGATAGATGAGATAAGGTAAAGTGTTAGGGAATATAGAAGGTGCATAGTGACAGATGCAAAGGTACATAGGGGTGGATAGAGTGAGTTACAAAAAGGGGCATCAATAACAGATATCAGGTGTTCAAGGGAAAGGAGCATTCAGTGGACATATAGTGGTAAGGGATGATGTGAATATGGGATAGGTGGCAAAGGAAGTGGCTCCAAGAAGATGGATTATTGGTAACATAAAAAGGGGGAAGAAATATGTGCAGTTCTGCTTTTATATAATTATAACAACTAAGAAATAGTACTGTAGTGAGAGGAGTGTGTTATGAAGGTGAGTTTCTGGGAAGGCTTAACATATAAAGATTAGGTGTATAGACATGAACAATAAGCTTTTAGGATCTCAAGAAGAGCTGTCCATCTCAATATTTTTACTAAGATGGACGATTGTTCTTGCCATTCATCTCAGTCCATTAAAGTCTCCATAAGGTTCAGCAGCCGGAGGTTGAATGTCACTGCTTTGTTCCATATCTTCCTGGGTCTCTGTCTTCCACAAATTTCATCCACGTTTCATGATCAATTCTTCTTTATGCAGCTGTCCTCACCCATATGCATTACATGACACCAGTGCAATCATCTCTTTTGCATGCTACATCTGATGCTTCTTATACCCAATTTTTCTCCCAACACATTTGCCCTTTGTTTAGCATGTGCACTGATGTTGAATATCCTGTGGAGCATACTCGATTAATCTCTTTTTTGTCTTTGCATGATAGTAAAACAGTAGCATTGCTTTTCATGCACATGAATCACATGATCTGCCTTTCACTCTGTGAGATAGACCTTTTGTTGCCACTACAATAGCCCTCTGAACTTTTTCTATCTTATTCTAGCAACTATACTTTCAGAACATCCTCCTGCACTACTAATTAGTCACCTAGATAACAGAACTATCTACTACCTCTGGGAGCCTCCTAAGCATTTGAGAAAATCTATGCCCTTAGTGTTTATTGTTCCTGTGCATCTTCCACATATAAAGACTACTTTCTGTGCTAACTTTCTTGTTATTCCACTTCATCTCTTGTGTGTCTATAGCTTGCACTGGGTACATCATACGCAATTTCTATACATTTCCTGCATATTGAGTAAGGCCATTTTTCTGGCATGAAAAATCCTGTTTTCTTGCTTACATTAGTGCTTGCTAGGTTAGCTTTAAGCCTTTCATTCCAGGTTTTGCTTCCACATCTAGAATGTCTTTTCTAACTCTACAACAGATTCCACCATAAAAACAAGGTCATCTGCATATAGTTGTTCCCAAGGGCAGCCAGTTGTTAAATTCCTTTGTTATGGCCTAGAGGATTTGAATTAATAGGAGTGAACTATGTATCTAGCCCTAATGAACTCTTACTTGTTTTCTAAATTCATTGCTGACTCTCATCCTACTGACACCATCCCTGTACATGGATTGTGTAGCTCTCAAGTCATCCAATCTTCTTTTAGCTTCCTCAGAGATTCACCTGATCACAGAGCAAGAGACTCTGTTGAAGGCTTTCTCCAGGTTGATAAGTGCCAAGGACAACGGTTTACTTCTGAAGTTGTCTTACTAAGAAGATCGCACCAGTAGTACTTTTCTGTAGCACATAACCCAACTGAATCTTGTCTTGTCTTATTTTGTTCCTAATTAATTGAGCTGTAACGTTCATGACCTGACCCAACAATTTGGGTAATTACATCTATCTAAGGCATCTCCTTTATGCTTATAGCAGCTGACTGTGATGCTGCAACACTAGTCATCAAGTACAAGACCTTCCTGCACAACTTGGATTAACTATACAAGTGACTAGGCCATACTACTCTGCCAGATATTTTAAACATCTCAATGTGGCTCTTGTTGGACCATGGGCCTTCTTTGTCTTCATATCTTTTTTGATTGTTTTATCTGTCATATTGTCCTCGACTTGAATGGCTGGTCCTTCTGTTGGGTCCACTTTGGGAGGATCCTCTTTCTCCTAAGCATTCTCCACATCTCTTAATCACTTAGTGTAAGTATGCCATTATCCATTCACACACATACTTACTCACATCACGATTCACTCTGATACACCATGTTGCAATCTGCAATACCTCATATCTCTGATCCTCATGCTGTAAAATTTGGCTTATCTCCAACTTTCTAATTCCCCACCCTGCTTTATAAACTTGTCACCTAGCTTCCTGTTTGGTTACCTCCTATAATTTTCTGCTGCTTCCATTTTTCCAATTTTTCCAGCCCTATCTTTTTGCTTTTATATTTCTGTCTACCTCACTGTTCTGTCTCTGCATCACCCTTGTACCAAGCATAAATCCAGCAAATTATCCATAGGAACTTCCATTTATCCCTCATGCTATATGTCTCTAACTCCTGTCAAACACTTTGACTATAATTTATCTAAATTTCTGACCATTTCCTGAACCTTAGAGCTTCCATATCTTCCTTTTCCAGGCTGGTTTGTTTCTCTGACTCCTGAAGTCACTAACCACTAACCTGTGTTGAGTTGTACTATTTTGTCTGGAAATGGCTTTGCATTTATAAGCATCTGTCTTCCCAATTTTTAGTTAATCTGGCTTGTGTTGCCCTCCAGACTAATAGGTTAGAGTTAAAGATGATGTAGCCATTTACATCACAGAACTCCAGCTGCCTTACATTAGGTATCACTATGAATTTTTGAAAATATTTAAATGTAATTTCTACTGTACTTTTTCGCGGAGAGCATTAAAAAAAGAAACATTTTGATACCTCATTTGTGAAATTTGGATTAATATTTTAGGAAATATGACAATTTGAATGGTCAGTGAAATGGTTGAAATTTTGCCTAATTTATCATCATCATCATCATCGTTTAATGTCCGCTTTCCATGCTGGCATGGGTTGGACGGTTTGACTGAGGATTGGCGAACCAGAATGTCATATCTTTGAAACTGAGGTGATAATCAGCTTCAAATTAAACAAATTAAGTGACCATAATACGGTAATTGCGTAATTTTTTTCAGGTTCTTGGAAAGAAAAGGCTTTTTTTTTTTTTGACAATATTTAAAATATTTTTGTAAAGCCTATTTTGTTATGAGTTACTAATGGTTGATTTTTGTTGTGTTTTCAGACCTAGCTAAGTTCAAAACCACAGTAACTTGAATTGTAGCACATTTGTAGTAGGTATGGAGGTAAATAAATCACGAGATTTTGGGACATGACAGCATTTCCATAAAATTTTAATTAGACTATTAAGAATGGCAGAATTTTGAATCAGGACAACCACATAAGTTGTATTTTCTCTGTTTTTATGGGGACTTAGCCCATTTTTTCTCACCACAGCCTTGAAATTGGAAATGATGTGGGTAAACTCCTTATGAAAACAAATTTTGGAAAATTTGTGATTTTTTCACCCCCACCCCCTGGACCAATGTAGCCCATTTCTTTTTGGCACTAGGCACTTAAAAATCAATTGGAGAAGCCTGTATAGTAGGAAAAAATATGAAAATATTTTGAGATGAAAAGTTATGTGATTTAAGGGCGATTTAGCTGGTGTTTCTGGCACATCTCACGATGACCTGCTAATGCGCTAGAACCAGCAGCCAAATCTCCTTTAAATCACATTACCTTTTTGTCTCAAAATATTTTCATAATTTTGTTTTCCCCATCATAAAGGCTTTTCCCATTGCTTTTTAAGTGCCTATGCCAAAAAATTGGCCTAGATCGATTCGGGAGGGGATTTTGAAAAATGGTAAATTTCTGAAAAAGCTTCCTCTCTTCATTCTCAAGACTGCGGTGGAAAAAAATGGGAAAAATCTCTTTCAAAATAGAGAAAATCCAACTTAAGTGGGTGTCCTGATCTGAAGCTCAGCCCTACAAATAATTAAATGAAATTACAGCTATTGCAAGTATTTCATCTATATTCAAATAGGGTTATGGTTGCAATCCATTATCTGTAGGGGGTTCAGTTTTGATACACTGGTATGGGATATAAAACTGAATCTTCTGTAAGTTTAGAGCTTTACAATAAATTTAATAAGTATCCTTGAAGAATTTTGTGGAAGGGGTGACACAGACAGTTTAACCATGCAAAAACCCATTTTTTAGTGCATCATTTTCATGACAATATACCTATTTTCCTTGGAAAATTATATATCATTTGAAAGTTCTGGATGTGAACTTAGTTCTCATATTATTTTAATCAAAATCTGACACTTACCTAAGATGTCAGGGTCCCTCAAACGACCTGGTATTTCCATCCATTCACAAAGTTTATTTCAATTTTTTTTTTCTTTTTTGTCTGCTGAATGGCAGTCCTTGATCTAGTTCAATGCGCTTGGGCACTATAACTCAAGTTGTTTTGATAATCATTCACGCAGGTGGAGGATTTTTTAAAGATTTATTTTGTTATAAATCATGATGGTGGTAGGTCAGAAAATTGTTACAAAATATAAAAGTGAAAATTAGTGCTTACTTGTGAAAATGTAAACATTACAGGAGAAAAAATGTAAAAAAACATCACATTGAACTTTATAAAAGTTCAATGCACAATATAATTCTTTTTGACAAAAACAAACCAGTATTTCTGTGAGAAATATGAAATTCACTTGTACAAGAAAATGTGCAAGTTAAAATTCATATGTCGCTTGGATTTGTCTATATTCAGATGTTGAGAAACACCTAATACTATAAACAGGGTTCTTGCCGTAAATGAATTTAAGCGATAGGGAATAAACAACATTATCAATACAACAGTTACATGCTAATCTTGGACTCTAGATGCTCTATTTAACTCAATTTAGTGCAAATTCTCTTTATTTACCAATTAGTTTGTCCATTTCTTGAAATTTTGGATCAAAATCAATATTCGAAGCCTTGAATTTGTCTTCCATATGACTTCTCAGTTTGACAAGTAGTGTCAATATGTATACAAAAAGCATCAATATACTACCCTCCTTTTTCGCTTTGCACTTTTTTGCCATACCATGGCCAGAATTAGCAATGACCATGATGATTTAATAAGAAATTTTTCTTTCTAATGGTATAAGAATCTTGAAGAAATTATGTTCCTTTTTAGGTGAAAATTAACAATTCACTTTGGTATTTCATAATGATTATTTGACCCCATCAAGTCTTATATCAAAATAAAGCTAAAACATTCTTCTATATGAGTATATGATTCTTAATACACCTCAAGTTATGGTATTCTAGTTAAGAGACAGGAGACCTACTACCAGCTCACATGTCTCTGAGGTGCTCTGTGAGCCTATCAGCCAGTCAGAGCACCATAACTTGAGAAAAGGCTACTGTTCAGCAGACAAAAGAAAAAATAGGACAAACTTTGAAAATGTACGAAATACCAAGGTGTTTGAGGGACCCTGACATGATATGTAACTGTTGGATTTTAATTAAAACTATATGAGAAGAAAGTTCACATCCAAAGCATTCAAATGATATATAATTATTTTTGACATGAAAACGATAAAGTAAAAAACGTGTTCTTTCATGTTCAAACTGTGCTTGTCTTCATTGTACAGTGCTCTTTAGTGATACCTTCTTACATATGTGTGTATTTTTCCACCTTTTTCCTCTACCTGTACCTGCTTTAATTTGTTTGTCTCATTACACCACTTTCTCCAGTTTCCCCCATTTTTCTGCTTCCCTCTAACCTTTACCACATTCACATCCCACTTCACTTCACTCACCCCCCAGCCAGCACCTGCACCCCAACACTGCTCACATTTCCTATACCCATCTCCTTACACAGATGCTATCCTTTATATGCACACAACTCACCACCTCTTTCTCTCTTAACTCTTCCCCATGAAACTTCCACAGATTTTCTCTAGTTTTATCATTCTTCATTTTTGGTTTATGTGGTTACCCACCCACTCTTATCCATTGATCATACCTCAGTTTTGAACACCCTATGTTCAAAATTCTTTCCACCACATCTTATCTACCACCCTGTCCCTAGAACACAGCATTGTCTACCTCTTCCACTTCCTCCAGCTTCTTCCCTCTTCCACCTCCAGCTTTTTCCCTCTCGCATCTATCCCTTCTTCAAGCATGCCTACAGCTCCCACAACCTCATCCATAGTTCCATCTTCCCAGATCCTTTTGCTGCTCCCATCCCCACTTTCATACCTGCTATTTGCTTCCCATCACCACCTCTCTTACTGTACTTCCCCAATTAAGGACTTCTTCCACTGCACCTCTAATCTAGTTGCACTCCAATGTTTTCTCTGCAGTATCATTTCCATTGGACAAACCAGTTTCTGACTGGCTGATAGGCTCACGGAGCACCTCAGTAGTAGGTCCTGGTAGTAGGTCTCCTGTCTCTTAACATCTATTTTCCACTAGCCATTCCATCCAACACCTCTAGGTCTTCTGTATCCCCACTACTTCACCTCCAGAGAGAAGAGGATTTAGTTTCCTCTCTCCAAACCTATAGTCCTTTCAGTCTCAATCTCCTCAATTTTTCTACCTTTTTTCCCCACCTATACCCTCTCAGCTACCCTATCTCACCCTGTCACCTACCACATACTCTCAAAATACTTGCACCATTCCCACCCCACCACCCTACACACATTTACAACTCTCACACATACACACACCCAGTCTCTTTCACATTCCTGCACCTGTGACACTCCTACATACACCAGCACATCCACATGCCCTCTTAAACCATCTCGCTAAGGCATACATCCCCATACATATCTACTCTCCACCCATGTACACACACACACATATCATTTGCCACTCTCTCACCTTGCTGTCTCCCTGAAACATGCACAGCCACTACACACTACTTATACATATGAACACACATTTGTACTAAGGCACCCACTCATACATTCAAACACACATTTTCTCACTGTTTGACAGTTTGGAAGCTCACAATCTGGAACTGTTGACCAGAAATTGAACCTGTCTTGGTGATGCCTCTTTTGGCTATAGTATTTTTTGGTACTCAATGCAAATACATGCATATGCAAAAACATACACATACCGTGAGAGAGAGAAGGGGGGGGGAGAAAGACATTACAACGTATTGAATCCAATCAATAGAAACTCTTTTTCTCACTTCATACACATCGAGAAATATGCTTACACACATAAATATGAAGGGATTGAGAAACTTTAGAAGGTATTAAATAGCCTCAATTGTGACAAGTCTCCTCTTCACATTACACATAAAGGAAAAACATGTACATAACAAATAGAGTGAGAGAGAAAGAGAGATGTGCTTGTATCAATCAGGTGGTGGGGCATTTATTTCCATTTTAATGTTTCTCTCTTTCTCTCCCTCTAATTTTTCTGTTCATGGCACCAAAGTTTAAATTTACTGTCAGTTCAACTTTGTAAAAGATGTTCAGAAATCCATTCTGAGAAAATTTTTCTTTTCCATATTCTGTCAATATTTCGTTAACCATCAACTTAATGAAGTGATGTAGAAAGCTAAACAGGAATTTATAGTTTATAGTTGTGATTACAACAAGAATAAAAACCAAATCTTCATGGTACCAAAAAGTACTGGGGAGAAAATGTCTGATATCAAATAAGTCAGTATCAAATCAGCAATGCCAAACATGCAGTACCAAAATGACTGTGCTAAAACATTTCATACCCCCCCCCCCCACACACACACACATATGTACTTACATAAATATGATTATACATATAACTATGTATGTATGTGTGTGTATGTATGACATATAAATATATATATATCATCATCATCATCGTTTAACGTCCGCTTTCTAAGCTAGCATGGGTTGGATGATTTGACTGAGGACAGGCGAACCAGATGGATACAACAGGCCCCAATCTGATCTGGCAGAGTTTCTATAGCTGAATGCCCTTCCTAACGCCAACCACTCCGAGAGTGTAGTGGGTGCTTTTTATGTGCCACCAGCACAAGGGCCAGTCAGGTGGTACTGGCAACAGCCACACTCAAATGGTGTCTTTTACGTGCCACCTACACAGGAGCCAGTCCAGTGGCACTGGCAATGACCTCGCTCGGATGTTTTTTCACGTGCCACCAGCACAAGTACCAGTAAGGCGACACTGGTAACAATCACGCTCAAATGGTGTTATTTACGTGCCACCGGCACGGAAGCCAGTCAGCTGCCCTGGCAGTGATCACACTCGGATGGTACTGTTAGTGGTCCACTGGCACAGGTGCCAGTCATCAAATTTGGTTCAATTACCATTTCGATTTCACTTGCCCCAATAGGTCTTCGCAAGCTGAGTTTAGTGTCCAATGAAGGAAAGGTTGGCATGGGTGCTAGTCGTTGAATTTGGTTCGATTTCGATTTCACTTGCCTCAATAGGTCTTCACAAGTAGACTTTAGTGTCCAATGAAGTAAAGGTACGAATAAGTGGGCTCGCTACACACCTGGCAGAGGCCTTGGATTATGGTCTCACTTGGTTTGCTGGGTCTTCTCGCGTACAGCATATTTTCAAATGTCTTGGTCACTAGTCGTTGAGGCCTAATGTTCAAAGGTTGTGCTTCACCACCTCATCCCAGGTCTTCCTGGGTCTACCTCTTCCACAGGTTCCCTCAACCGCTAGGGTGTGGCACTTTTTCACACAGTTATCCTCATCTCACCACATGACCATACCAATGCAATTGTCTCTCTTGCACACCACAACTGATGCTTCTTAGGTCCTCTCAAGGTACTTACACCCTGTCGAGTATGCACACTGACATTGCACATCCATTGGAGCAAACTGGCTTCATTTCTTGCAAGCTTACGTATGTCCTCAGCAGTCACGGTCCATGTTTCACTGCCATGTAGCATGGCTGTTCGTACACATGCGTCATACAGTCTGCCTTTTACTCTGAACGAGAGGCCCTTTGACACCAGCAAAGGTAAGAGCTCTCTGAACTTTGCCCAGGTTATTCTTATTCTAGCAGCTACACTTTCAGCGTACCCTCCCCAGTTACTGACTTGGTCACCTAGGTAACGGAAGCTATCAACTACTTTTAGTTTTTCTCCCTGGAATGTGGCAGAAGTTGTTTTCTGCACATTTTCAGTGTTTATTGCTCCTGAACATCTGCCACATACAAAAACTATCTTGCTAGTTAGCCTTCCTTTGATATTGCTGCACCTCTTATATGTCCATAGCTTACACTGGGTACATCTTATAGAGTTTCTGCTTATGCCTTTTCTACAGATCAAGCAGGGCCATCTACCTGAAGGGGTTTGTGGTTTGTCTACCTTCCTACTTATTAGGACTGTGGTTTTAGCTAGGTTGACTCTAAAGCCCTTCGATTCTAATCCTTGCTTCCACACCTGAAACTTCTCCTCTAGTTCTGATAGTGACTCAGCAATTAGTGCAAGGTCATCAGCATAGAGGAGCTCCCAGGGGCATCCTGTCTTGAATTCCTCTGTTATTGCCTGGAGGACTATGATAAAAAGGAGGGGGCTGAGGACTGGACCTTGGTGGACCCCTACCTCTACCAGGAATTCTTCACTGTATTCGTTGCCAACCCTCACCTTACTGACAGTATCCCTGTACATGGCTCACACAGCTCTCACTAACCATTTGTCTATCCCTAGTTTCCTCATTGACCACCAGATAGGGGATCAGGGAACCTTGTCAAAGGCTTTCTCCATGTCGACGAAGGCGAGGTACAGAGGTTTATCTTTGGCTAAGTATTTCTCCTGCAGCTGTCTTACCAGAAATATAGTATCAGTGGTGCTTTTCCCTGGCATGAACCCAAACTACATCTCATCTAAACTGACCCTCTGCCTAATTAGTTGGGCTATGACCCTCTCCGTGACTTTCATTACCTGATCCAACAACTTAATACTTCTGTAATTATTTGTATCTAAAGCGTCACCTTTACCTTTGTAGCAGTTGACTAAGGTGCTGCTACACCAGTCACTGGGTATGACTCTTTTGTGTATTACCTGGTTAACTATACAGGTGACTAGGCTATAGCCGACACTGCCAGATATTTTGAGCATCTCTGCAGTGATTCCTGATGGGCCAGGGGCTTTCCCTGTCTTCATACTCTTAATTGCTTTATCTACCATGGTACTGTCAACTTGAATAGCTGGTCCCTCTGTTGGGTCAACATTTGGCAGACTCTCTTTCTCCCATTCATTCTCTTTATTGAGCAACCTTTCATAGTGGCGTCTCCAAACCTCTCTCTTTGCAGCCATGTTTAGTGCAAGTGAACCATCATCCATGTGGACACATTTCTCTCCTACGACATCACGATTCTCTCTCACATACTGTCTTGCAACACGAAACACCTCAAGTCTTTGGTCCTCACAGCGCAGAACATTGGCA
The DNA here is from genome assembly GCF_046866305.1 of Octopus bimaculoides. Classification (NCBI taxonomy): domain Eukaryota; kingdom Metazoa; phylum Mollusca; class Cephalopoda; order Octopoda; family Octopodidae; genus Octopus; species Octopus bimaculoides. The sequence goes on along the minus strand of NC_142931.1, from coordinate 96,446,026 downwards.
AATTTTTTTCTTATCTGCTTCGCCCCTCTAGCAAAATAATCCTGTCTCTTAGCTTCCCTTCTGGCAGTCTGATACAATTCCTTGCTACCACCGTTCTTCCAGTTCTTCCAAGCTTGTTTCTTTTCTCTAATAGCCCTGTCAACAACATTGTTCCACCACCACGTTATTTTGGGTCGAGAGGGGACTTTGCACCAGCCACAGATTTGATCAGTGGCCCTCAACAGGTTGTCCCGTAGAAACCTCCAGTTGTCTTCTACATTGTGTGAAGCTATATCCCCTTCGATTTCATCAAAGGCTTCAAGTAATATGTCTCTAAATCTCTGTCCATCCGCAGGATCTTTTAGCTTCCAGACCCTTCTCCTCCATTCTGGTCGTCTTCTGGGCAACCACTTAGCCCTGATCCTGAAGTCACTAACTACTAGTCTAAGTTGTGGGGTACATTCTTCATCTGGGAAGGTTTTGGCATTTATAAGCAGCCATCTTTCCCTTTTTCTGGCAAGGATGTAGTCAATTTGGCTAGTGTGTCTGTCAGAATGGTAGGTGACTAGTTGACTGGCAGGTTTCCTGAAGTTAGTATTGCAAACCATAAGGACATTTGCATCGCAGAACTGCAGCAGCCTGGTTCCCTTCTCATTGCACGAGCCAAAACCATAGCCTCCATGTACGCCATGGTGTTGTCCAACATGTCCATTGAAGTCACCAGTCACAAAACAAAGAGATGGTCCCTGTCATTCGTCAAAGACGTAGTCTGCAAGAGGGTGTCATAAAATCAGTCTTTCTGTCCATCAAGTAGCCCTGGCTAACCCATGATGAAGGACTAATCTAATCTTAAGTATTCTATCGCATGTTCTGACTACCTCGATTACCTTATCCACCCATTTCTCCACTAGAAGTATACCCACGCCCCCAACTCCGTGTGTGTTTCCTGCCCAGAAAATCTTGCACCTGTGTTCTTTGCCTGTGAGAAACCTAGCGGAACCTCCTCTCCACCTTACTTCTTGGAAGCAGCAGATATCGACACATCTCCATTCAAGCATCTCAACAATCACACCAGACCTACCTTTCAGTGTGCCGACGTTGAAAGTGCCAACCCTGAGGGTGTGGGAGGTATGGGCCCGTGAGACCCTGGGGCGGGGGACAGCAGCATCATGTACCTGAAAAGAAAGCTCTCATTTGACATAATTCATAAACAAGCAATAACCTTCAATTCAACCTGCATACACTACACTACCATATTTTTGCACTATATGATCACTACCTTACATAGGAGGAGATAAACCCTAAGTAGGAGTGGAGGTGGCGTGAACTCTTTAGAAGTATTTATGGGAGAGGATAAAACAGTCAATAAATTTCTAAAATATTTTGAGTTTCATGTTTTATGAGATTTTTACATGCTTTACAGTCTTACAATTACATTCTTGGCATTAGGAAGATCATCTAGCCATTTGAACCATACCAAATCAAACTGGAATCTGGTGCAGCCCTCTGGCTTACCAGTTCCAGTTAAACGTCTAACCCAATCCAGCATGGAAAGCAGATGTTAAATGATGATGACATATGATAATACAAGTACTTTCATGTCTTCTGTTGCAATCCTCAGGTTTATTTTGTAGCAGTATTAACCAACTTCTGTGTTTTACATTTAATAACTAGTGAAATGACTGAATTTGTCCATCAGATGCTTTCCAATAGGTTTCAGCAGACTGAACCTTATGGATTGTATTTTAACAAATTAATGCATGGCTTAGATGCCACAGTTTGGTGAACATGCCAACCCAGTTGATATTGTCACTGTCTTAGTCATAGGAACATTTTAACTAATCAGCAAGTGACTTAGACACCTTGATTTGGTGAACACACCAACATAGTTGACATTGACAGTGCTCATTCATAGAAACATTTTCATCAGTCAATCATCTGTAAAGGATTTGTCTGTATTCAGATGTTGAGAAACACCTAATAGTATAAACAGGGTTCTTGCCTTAAATGAATTTAATATTACTATTAAAATTTCTTAGAATTGTTTTGTAAAATTACATTTAGATAAAATCAGTATTGTTGTTATGATTATTATTATTGTTGGTAATATTATCATTTATTATTATTACTACTCTTACCCTTACTGTTATCATTATTATTCTTTTGTTGGAACTCCTGAAATTTTGCATGAGTAGTGAGCTTGCTGCATGCAGCCTATAGTATCATGCTATTTGTTCTCTTCAACTATCTAATACTTTCCTGATAATTCTAGCCATGCTAAAGAGGCAAACTTTTTGCAACAGCTCTGCTGAGCACTCTATTCACATTTCCTTTATATTCCTCTCAATACCTCTTCACTGTCCTCAAGGTCCCAACAATAATTGGCACATTATTATTATTATTACTATTACCTCAACCTTAGCGAAGGCAGAGGTATTGTTTTTAGTTGTGTTTTTTGTTTGTTTGTTTGTCCGTGGATTTGGATGAAACTTTCAGGGATGTTTGGCCTCGTAACTAGCACAAACTGATTAGATTTTGGGATCGATCCAGTACCGGACAAGGATTTTGGATTATTTGTTATATTTACTTTACTTTACATGATTACGATCTTACATTCACTTTCAAGTCTTAGTTAAACTTTGGAAACACCCTAAAGGGAAACCTTTAGGGTGTTTCCAAAGTTTTGTTTCTGTTTCTCTATTCTTAATTTTACTCGCATTTCTATCTTAATAGAAACTGATGGATAACGAAATCAAACACTAACATACTTTTATAATATATATATTATATATTATACACATATATATAGGTGAGGTATCAAGTTGTTGGACCAGGTAATGAAGGTCACGGAGAGAATCATAGCCCAACTAATTAGAGAGAGAGTCAGTTTAGATGAGATGCAGTTTGGGTTCGTGCCAGGGAAAAGCACCACTGATGCTATATTTCTGGTAAGACAGCTGCAGGAGAAATACCTATCCAAAGATAAACCTCTGTACCTGGCTTTTGTTGACATGGAGAAAGCCTTTGACAGGGTCCCCCTATCCCTTATCTGGTGGTCAATGAGGAAACTAGGGATAGATGAGTGGTTAGTGAGAGCTGTGCAAGCCATGTACAGCGATACTGTCAGTAAGGCAAGGGTTGGCAACAAGTACAGTGAAGAATTCCAGGTAGAGGTAGGGGTCCGCCAAGGTTTAGTCCTCAGCCCCCTCCTATTTATCATAGTCCTCCAGGCAATAACAGAGGAATTCAAGACAGGAAGCCCCTGGGAGTTCCTCTATGCTGATGACCTTGCACTAATTGCTGAGTCACTATCAGAACTAGAGGAGAAGTTTCAGGTGTGGAAGCAAGGACTAGAATCGAAGGGCCTTAGAGTCAACCTAGCTAAAACCAAAGTCCTAATAAGTAGGGAGGTAGACAAAACACAAACCCCTTCAGCTAGATGGCCCTGCTTGATCTGTAGAAAAGGTGTAGGTAGAAACTCAATAAGATGTACCCAGTGCAAGCTATAGACACATAAGAGGTGCAGCAATATCAAAAGAAGGTTAACTAGGAAGTTAGTTTTTGTATGTGGCAGATGTTCAGGAGCAATAAACACTGAAAATGTGCAGAAAACAACTTCTGTCACATTCCAGGAAGAAAAACTAGACGTAGTTGATAGCTTCCGCTATCTGGGTAACCAAGTTAGTAGTGGGGGTGGGTGCGCTGAAAGTGTAGCTGCTAGAATAAGAATAGCCTGGGCAAAGTTCAGAGAGCTCTTACCTCTGCTGGTGACAAAGGGCCTCTCACTCAGAGTAAAAGGCAGACTGTATGACGCATGTGTACGAACAGCCATGCTACATGGCAGTGAAACATGGACCGTGACTGCTGAGGACATGCGTAAGCTTGCAAGGAATGAAGCCAGTATACTCCGATGGATGTGTAATGTCAGTGTGCATACCCGACAGAGTGTAAGTATCTTGAGAGAAAAGTTGAACCTAAGAAGCATCAGTTGTGGTGTGCAAGAGAGATGATTGCACTGGTATGGTCATGTGGCGAGAATGGATGAGGATAGCTGTGTGAAAAAGTGCCACACCCTAGCGGTTGAGGGAACCTGTGGAAGAGGTAGGCCCAGGAAGACCTGGGATGAGGTGGTGAAGCACGGCCTCCAAACATTAGGCCTCACCGAAGCAATGACTTGTGACCGAGACCTTTGGAAATATGCTGTGCGTGAGAAGACCCGGCAAGCCAAGTGAAACCAAAATCCAAGGCCTCTGCCAGGGATGTAGCCGGTCCACTTATGCATACCATTCCTTCATTGGACACTAAACTCCGTTTGCGAAGACCTGTTGAGGCAAGTGAAATCGAAATCGAACTAAATTTGACGACTGGTACCCATGCCAACTCCAATGAACACTAAACTCAGCTTGCGAAAACCTGTTGAGGCAAGTGAAAGCGAAATCGTGATGGCACCTGTACCAGTGGAGCACTAAGAGCACCATCCGAGCATGATTGTTGCCAGAGCAGCTGTCTGGCTTCCGTGCCAGTAGCCCATAAATAGCACCATTTGAGCTTGATTGTTACCAACGTCACCTTCCTGGCACTTGTGCTGGTGGCACGTGAAAAGACATTCGAACGAGATCATTGCCAGTGCCACTGGACTGGCTCCTGTGCAGGTGGCACATAAAATACACCATTTCGAGCGTGGCCATTGCCAGTACTGCCTGACTGGCCTTCGTGCTGGTGGCACGTAAAAGCATCCACTACACTCTCGGTGTGGTTGGCGTTAGGAAGGGGATCCAGCTGTAGAAACTCTGCCAAATCAGATTGGAGCCTGGTGTATCCATCTGGTTCACCAGTCCTCGGTCAAATTGTCCAACCCATGCTAGCATCGAAAGCGGACGTTAAACGACGATGATGATGATGCTATTAACAATTTACAGTATACATACATCTATACATCAATCTAAAACAACAGGAATACTAAATAAAGGCTGGAATTTTAGAGAAGAGAAAACCAAAAGGTCTCATGCTATTGATTTTAAAATTCTTGAGTAGAACTTATTATTATTACCTCTGCCTTTGAAACTATTTTGAATGGTGAATTTGTTAACTTCAGCTTGTATTAGATAAGGATAAACTATTTATTAATGTTACTAAATTTTCTACAGCCACCTTCAAATTCCATGACTACAAATGGGATCAATCAGGTACCGGACAAGGATTCTGGATTATTTAGAAGATTTCTGCATAGATAAAGGAAATTTGAAAATGGTCAGGAAAATTGTTGAAAGGAATGGGAGAAGAGTAGCCCTAAACCCTCCACCTGACATGATTGACAATATCCTGAGATGCATAGTCACATACTGCTGTTCCCACCCAGCGTGATTTAATCACGCTGGGTGGGAAATGCTTCTGAGAGCCAAATACAAAAATGCCTTGGGTACATGTGGGAACAGAAGACCCACATCACTTGAGGGAAGAAGTTTGGAACTATTGAGGTTAGATTTGGGACTGAAGAAGAAACCAGGTGTCATTCTGCAACGACTTTGAGGAATAAAAACTTCTTCTTAATCCCCAGCTTTTGCGGCCAACGCCTTGCTATGGTTAGGCTGTTGAACATGCCACCAGAAATAGCCATCACCTGGTTAGTGGCCACTGTCTTGGTAGGCTTTTACAAGAAGAGATCTTGGAGGTCAAGAAAATACCTAAACAAAACTGGTCAGGTATAGGTATGGAATTGACCTTACAATGTAAGCAAGCCTATAATCAATCAGCTGCCTGATCTAATCAACCTCCTGGATGGTACTCACCTCTCAGTGTTAGTGGAGGGTAGAAAGCCAAAATGCCACATATGTAGATCTGTGGCTCACTTAAAGGCTTTCTACCCTGAAACAAGAAAAACTAAATTCCCACTGCTGCCAACATTACAAACACCACATTCACAAAATCATGACATGTTCAAAACTCCTACACCCACACCAAGTCAAAGAAGGAGTCTACCCTCACTTGCTATAGAAAAGCAAACTTCTCCTGAATGCTCTGCCTCCCAAATGTCATCAACAGCAATGACATGGAGAAAGAAGAACTGATTGAACAATGAATCACTGACAAAAGAGGAAGAGAGTACATAGCCCCACTCCAAGAACTCAGCAAAAAGATACACAAAATCCACAACTGCAACCCAATTCACAACCACTCCCACAAAAACAAAAACAGCAATATCATCATCAACAGCATGACATCACAGAAACAACCAATTATGGAACTTCAAAAACAGGAATATTCTTCAGACTGTAAGCGAAATGTGTCCACATTTTAATTGGTCACAAATTTGTGATATGAATGGTCAATTTAGATAGGACCTTTAGACAGGAACCTGGTTACTGGCAGTTGAATGCAGCCTTACTGGTACGCAAAGACTACAGAGACTGGATTAGTGAACTAGTTAAGCAGCAGTTGACAGGAGCAACAACTGGTGGTGGATTGCCCTGAAGAGAGCGATTAGAGTAGAATCAATAGCGTTTAGCAATAGATTTAGTAAAAGAAAAAATTGATTAGAGAGAGAACTAGTTAGCAAACTAGAAGAGGCTATTAGTAAAGGCATTGCAACCAATATGTCAGTGATGAGAATGGCCTTTGACCATTTCTTTGGGGTGAAACACAAAAGGTGTGTTTTCAGAGGTAAGGCCCATGTGCTAAACCACAAAGGAACTAAAGCTGTCCAACAGGCCCAAATGGTAGATGTAACATTGAAACAAAACCACAATCAGGTCTTTGATAGATCAGGACATGCTACTTGGTTCTGAGTAGATGTGTGTGGCTTTCCAGCAGCACTTTGCATGGCTGTTTGGGGAGGGTGTCATCAACCATAGCAAACTTTACTTCGTACCTGGACGGCCTACCACAGCTCTTGGTAACGGACACAAGATTCTGCAAAAAGCTGATTACAGCCACTGAAATACAGAAGGTGATGAGCAATTGCACAAGTTGCAAATTGCCTGGTTTGGATGGTCTGCCCTATGAATTTTATGTTTTCATGCCAGATTTGTTTAGCAGCCTTTTGGCAGATGTCTACAGTAACTGGCAGCAGATGGGAGAATTCCTAGTGCTGTTAGCTGGGGTTAGGTAACACTGCTGAGAAAGGATGCCAACAATGGAAATGTGCTAGGGAATTTTTGGCCCATAACTCTGCTAAACACAGAGTTTAAGATTGTGGCCAAAGTGTTGGCAGAAAGGTTGGTACATGTCATTGGTAGTCTGGTCGGGGAGGCACAAACCTGTGCAAACCCAAGCAGGTCTAGCCATGACAACCTCCACCTTATGCAATACATTGTTGAGAGGACTGGAACGAAAGTTGGCTTCGGTGGGGCCCTGACCAATCTAGATCAGTTGAAAGCTTTCGATAGGGTCAACCATCGCTACTTGAAATCTGCCCTAAAAGCAACCAGTTGATTGCTGCAATACACAGTGGCACCTGCTCGGTGATCAAAGTAAATGGCCACCTATTGGAACTGTTTTATATCAGACATTTGGTCCATCAAGGCTGCTCGCTGTCACCTCTTCTGTATGTGCCAGCTCTCAAGCTGCTGTTGCAGAAGTTGAAATGGTTAAGAAGCATCCCTTTTGAAATTGGACTCGGGAGGGCAGTGTCAGCATAAGCAAATGACATCACCATTGTAAAGGAATATGAGTTGGTTGCAGATGCCAAAATTAATGCTGACAAGTCAGTAGGATTGCAACTGGGGACTTGGAAAGGTTGATCGATGCCATTGAATGATTGAAGACTGACAGACCAGTTAAACTGCTCAGGGTCTGGTTTGGTTCCAACCTCCAGGTGGATAAGAACTGGGATAAGGTGACAAACAGGGTGGCCTGTCTTACCCAGAAATTGGCAGAGAGGAAGTTGTCCCTGAAAGGTCAGGCAGATGTGGTGAATGCCTACATTGCCTCTGTCATCATTTATCCTCTGACCATCATGCCTTGCCCCAGTTACTGCTTGATTAGGTTGGAGCAAAAGAGATTGTCTGGTGGACAAGGAATGAGGACAGAAACCTTTCTCTTTGATAAAGTCCTCATTGACTGTTACAAGTTTGATTTTAAAAGAAAAGTGGGGGTGGAGAGGGAGGTGCTGTCCTTAAGTGAATTTATCAAAAGATGGGTGAAAGTTGCAAAAATAGCAAGAGTGGATGGTACCACTCTAAGTGTAGACCTGTGAGTAGGAGGAAAGGAGTTCAGGAGTTGTCCTTGGTATACAGAGTGATCTTGGATGGTGGGATTCTTCAATTATCTCTAGAGGTTGTCCTGGTTCAGGAGGACCCCAATTACTATCACATTTTTTCTTTCTTTTTTTTTCTTCTTGTGCTATATACTATGTATACTTTCCTTCTTCAAATATATGCTGTGTATACTCTTCCTTTTTTATTATTCCATTATATGTAAATCCCCCACACTTTATATCTGTCTTTGTATTGTGTCCCCCCCCCTCATCTTTCACCCTGGTGGCAAATAAAAGAAATCATTATTATTATTATTATTATTATTATTATTATTATTATTATTATTATTATAGACATCACACAGTATACAATATTGTGAGGTTGTTGATTGAAGATATTGTGTCTACTGTTTGTCAAGCCACAAGGACCTCAGGCAGGCAGTACTTTATGCAATATGCATTAAGTTCCAAGTAATGCTGACTTTTGCAATACACCTAGATTGTAGGGTATTTCTAAAGTTTTCAGATGTTTTTTCAGATTGAGTAGTATTGAACCTAATTCACCAATGACAATAGGGATAACCTTTGTTTGACTCTTGTAGCTGTCATATCTTAGCGATCTCAATTCTCAGGCCTCCATATTTATCTGCCTTTTCTCTTTCTTTCATGATGACATGTTGATCTCCTGGCACAGCTACATCAGTTATTAGGCACTCTTGTTTGTCCCTCCTAAAGGTTACCATATGTGGATTTCAGTGTTCTAATACCTTGTCTGTCGGGAAGTCAAAGTTCCAGAAGATTTTTGCTTTTCCATTTTCATCCATTACCTTTTCCGGTGTATGTTGGTACCAAGTACCCGTAACCTCATATCCATACTTACAGCATAGTAGCCAGTGGAGGTTTTGGGCTGCCTTGTCGTGTCTACGCTTGTACTCTTTTTGTGCAAGACTTTCACAATAATAATAGTGATAATAATAATAATTGTTGTTGTTATCATCCTCAAAGGTGGCAAGCTGGCAAAATCATTAGCATGCTGGGCAAAATGCTTAGTGGCATTTCATCTGTTTTTGTATTTTGAGTTCCAGTTCCACTGAGGTTGACTTTATCTTTCATCCTTTTGGGGTCAATAAGATAAGTATCGGTAGAGAGCTATGTTGCTATAATTGACTCTCTCAAAATTGCTGGCCTTGTGCCAAAATTTGTAACCATTATTATTATTATTAAGTGAGGATGCATGGCCTAGTAGTTAGAGTGTTGCATTCACAATCACGAGACTGTGGTTTCAATTCCTAAACTAGGTGGTGCGTTGTGCTCTTCATAGTACACTATTGTTGTGCTCTTCATAGTACAAATCCAGTATTGGAAGGTATTTAAAGGACAAATTCAGGCATTTCACTACAGTTATCAATTATGAAAAAAAGTTGCTTAATACTGCTACAGCATAAATCTGAAGATTGCAGAAACCATGAAAGTACTTGTATTATCATAATATGGTATTATCATATGTAATATTGTGAAACTGTAAAGCACACAAAAATAAAACATGAAACTCAGACTATGTTGGAATTTTATTTCCTGTACACAACTCTGATGTGTGAGTGTGGGTTAGTGGTTAGTGTGTTCCACTCATGATCATAAGTTTGTGATTTCAGTTCCTGGACTGGGCAATGCATTGTGTTCCTTGAGCAAGACACTTCATTTTACATTGCTCCAGTCCACTCAGCTGGCAAAAAATGAGTAATCCTGCAAATGGACCAGCATCCCATCCAAGGAAGATATAGAGAAATATATATACCACAGAATTTGATAAACTGGCTGTATGAGCTATAACTTGAGGACTCTTGATCCATTTAATATATATATATATATATATATATATATATATATATATATCAAAATAGGATATTGGAAAAAAATTTTGGTATTATTATTTACCATTGCTTGGATTGTAACCCTATCTACATAGTATATATATATGCATAAATGTGTATATGTGTGTGTGTATATGTATATACGTGTGTGTATATGTATATATGTGTGTGTGTGTGTATATCTATACACATATAGGTGCAGGCATGGATATGTGATAAGAAGTTTATTTCCTAACCACTTGGTACCAGGTTCAGTTTTATTACATGGCACCTTCGGCAAGTCTCTTCTACTGTAACCCTGACCAAAGCCTTGTGAATAGATTTGATAGACAGAAACTGAAAGCAGCTTGTGTGTGTGTTACCGTAATGCAAGTAATGTCTTTTGTTTCCAATACTCTGTGAAACTTCCCTTGTCATGGGTAAATATTACCTCATATGGAAACAAGTGAGGGTTAGGGACAGGAAATGCATCCAATTGTAGAAAATCCACCTCAACAAATTCTGGTTGACCTATGTGAGCATGGAAAAATGGACATTAAAACAGTGATAATGATAATATATGTGTGTGTTTGTGCATGTATGTATAGAATGTTTGAAGTGGTGTACAGATATTGTATATTGAGAAAATGAAGGCAGTCAGAATTCTTTATTAGCACTTTCTAATTCTAATTCTAATTCTTTATTAGCACTTTCATGGTAAAAACAGTGTTTCATTGTTAATTTTTATGAATCAGATGCTTTTTTGCTTTGTTTAGAAGAGGAGAATATCGTTTTTGTTTTATGGGGGAAAGGGGAGAGAGAGAAAGTAAGCAAAGAGTGTGGCGAGACAGAGGGAGAGGTTTGAGGACAATCAAGAAAGAAAAGAAAAAATGATAAAGGATGGGGAAAGGGTAGATAGATAGATAGACAGACGGACAGATAGATATATAGAGAGAGGTTTCTTTTCAATTTGATGTGGTCAGTTTATTGAAATTTTCATTACAAAGCATTTTTCTTTCTCATTTTTTTTATTGTATACCTATCAACATATTTGTAAATAAACACATTTTCTCACAAGGGCTGATGACCTATCAAAGATGTCAAGTTTGGGAAGTACCATGGAAAAAATAAGAAAAGAGGGGAGGGTGCAGTCATCACTGAAAAATAAAAAAGAGTTCAAAGTCCTATGAAAATGTATATTCCTTTACACTTGTATAGTCAAGTGTCATTTTCTGTGTAATTCCATGTTTTGCTTAAATAAATATTAAATATTAGTACAATATTCATAAATTAGGAAAATAAAGTCAGAATATAAAAAAATAATTTGGTACTGTTTATAATTCAATCTATTCCCTATGTACATTTAATCAAACATCGTAAATGAGTTTTGTATGTATATTTAGCTGGAAGCTAAATTATATAATAAAGCAGGGCCTGCTTAAATATATTTTTTTGAGTATCTTTCATCCTTTTCTAGGATTTACCTTTCTTTTTCTTGCTTGCTTGGATAAGATAATTCAAAGAAGATCTTTTTCATGAATTACTTTGCCAAGTAGCTACATTAGATATCTTTCCTAATCAAAATGGTTCTGGTATTCTTTCATGGGTGTAAGTTCTACAAGACCAACAGTTGTCAAAATCCCAATGTTATATACATATCCGATCATTTATAGAGATGAGTATCACGCTATTAACATTAGAGCTACATTCAGAAACAACTGTAATAGTGTAATATAAATGTTTTCTCTTCAGCTATCATCATTACTATTAAAAAAATAATAATAAAAATGTAGTTCCTCTGCTTCTCTTTCAAGCATTTAATTTTGGAGAGAATTTTTTGATGAAGTGTAGCTCCATTGCTTTTCAGAATTTTGGGTAATCTCTTGAACATTTGCAAAAGGGAAAGATTTTGAACTTTCCTTCACCACATATTACTAGATGCTTGCTCAGTGGAATCTTGCACAATTCTTCTTGTTGGATGTGTTGTTTGTAGATTTTTGCACATTGGCAGAGGCAATTGTTTGTTTCGCCAATGTAATTATCCTTGCAGTTCATATCTGCATTTATTTGAATGAGAATCTGCTCTTGAATTTTATATGGGAACCACTTTCTAAGTATTTAAAGTTGTTGTTGTTGCATGTTCCAAAGGAAAAAATTACTGAACACAGGATTCCATTTATTAATGGGCACAATCCTGGGGTAGCCAACATCTTTCATATCATAAAATCAAACCTATCTATATTTCTACAAAATCCCCAAATGAAAAATCTGATTGATAAAAGCCCCTTACAAAACAGTAGGCACCAACCAAAATAAATCTCAAAAAAAAACTTCACAAAAGCAAAATTCCCACCAGAGAATGAATCAGAATTCTGCATAAAAGAATGTGTAGATAGCAGATGTGGAACTTACATACCATATTTCCTGGTGTCATAGACGCTTCATCCTCGAGGACACACCCTAATTTTGACAACCAAAAATTTTTTAAAAAAATAATAAACATAAAAATAAGGCCTCAAGACTTCAGGCTTTGTTACCTTTACAGATGCAATGGAAAAAAAAAGTCACTCCAGCATGCTACTTAAAATGTCCCTAGCATTTATTTTGGCTGTTCATCTAATACTTAGATATAACATACTAATAACATCATCATCATCGTTTAACATCCGTTTTTCCATGCTGGCATGGGTTGGACAGTTTGACCGCACCAGGCTCCAATCTGATCTGGCAATGTTTCTACGGCTGGATGCCCTTCCTAATGCCAACCACTCTGAGAGTGTAGTGGGTCCTTTTTACGCGCCACTGGCACAGGAGCCAGTCAGGCAGCACTGGCATCAGCCACGTTTGGATGGTACTTTTTATGTGCCACCAGCACAGGAACCAGTGGGTGGGGGGGCTGGTATCGACCACGCTGGAATGGTGCTTTTTACGTGCCACCGGCACGGGAACCAGTCGGGCATCTCTGGTAGTGAACCATGCATGAATGAATGGCATTTATTGCATGCCACCAGCACTGGTAACAGCCACAACTACAATTTCCATTTGATTTTGATTTACTTGACTCAATAGATCTTTTCAATAGGTATTTACATTATTTACATTTGACAGATATTTGTCCTCGTCTTGTTTGTTGTTAACACAATGTTTTGGCTGATATACTCTGAAAAATTGGCAAGTCTTATAAGTGATGGTAGCTACAGCAAAGAAAAGAAAGATCCAACTCTGAAAACAGAGAGGAAGTTGTCAGAGATCTTGATCAAGAGCAAGGATCACTTTACATCAATGAAGTACAGACAACTGACTCAACACTATAGTAAGCTACCACACATGTACGGTCTCCCTGAGATTCACAAGGATGGTATTCCATTAAGACCTATAGTGAGCTGTAGAGGTTCAGCATGTCATCCACTGAGCCGCTTCCTTGTGGATATAATCAGTCCATTAGCAGGAAAGTCAACATCGTACATGAAGAATTCAACCCACTTCACAGAATTGATCAATGATATCCCCATTGAATCCAACCAGATGGTGAGTCTAGATGTGATAAGTTTGTTCACCAAAGTCCCAACTGATGAAGCACTATCGGTGATTCAAGAAAAACTAGTGACAGACATCCATCTAAAAGAACGCATTAGTATACCAATAAGAAACCTGATGGAAATGTTAACCTTTTGTCTAGAAACTACCTGCTTCAGTATGGACACTGATATATATCGACAAGAAGAGGGTTTAGCTATGGGTTTGCCATTATCACCGATAATAGCCAATATATACATGGAATACTTTGAGAATTTGGCTTTAGGATCAACATCACTAAAACCAACCCTATGGCTGTGATATGTTGATGACACCTTTATACTCTGGATCCACCAGGGAAGATGTCCAAGTGCTCTTATATCATGTAAACTAAATAAAGCCATCCATACAGTTTACAATGGAAAAGGAAAAAGACCATCAGCTAGCATTCCTGGATGTATTAATAACACACACCAAATATGGATTCAGGACATCCGTATACTGCAAGCCGACCTTCACTGGGCAATACTTCTACTTCAATTCCCACCATCCATACAGTGTAAAGAGAGGGATTGCTCAATGCCTAAAACATCAAGCAAAGAATATAAGTAGCGATTATGATACCCACCACGAAGAAATGATCAAGCTAAGTAACAGTCTATTAAGCAACAACTACCCCAAAAACATACTATCCACTCCAATTATAAAGAAAAGAGAGGATGAAACCAATAAACTGTCCACAGTTTGTCTACCCTATGTGAAAGGCCTCTCTGAAAAGATACCAAAGATATGCAGCCCATATGACATCAAGACAGTATTCAAGAGTAATACAACACTTCGCAAATATCTCCTTCGAGTAAAACCAACAATAGAAGAGAATATGACCAAAGACTGCGTATACTCCATCCCATGCAGCTGTAGTTGGAATCAAAGGCAAAACATGTCGCCCCCTCAAGATAAGGGTAGACAAACATTGCAAAGCTGTGTAGGCTATGGTTGTGATCTCACTTTCCTTGCCAGGTCTTCTCAATCAAGGAGATATTGATAAATCAGGTATAGCTGATCATGTATGGAAAAATGGAGACCACCTTCCCCTGTGGGATGAAGTTAAAATAATAGACAGAGAATACCACTGGAAAATATGAAAACTAAAAGCAGCACATATGCTAGGACACAACCTCCTAAGCAGACTGAGTGCAGATATGAATAGCATATGGGAACCGGTATTAAGGAAGGATAGGAAAATATTAGATTTATAAACACTAAAATTCACTCTATAATTGCCCATGGGCATATGGTGTAGTGGTTAAGAGCATGGGCTACTAACCCCAAGATTCCAAGTTCGATTCCAGGCAGTGACCTGAATAATAATAATAATAATAATAATAACATCGAAAAATACCTTAGGAATGAGAACCCAGGTTCGAAATTACCCCAAGACACCTGATGAAGGCTGGAGGATATATCAGCCGAAACGTATTAACAACAAACAAGATGAGGACAAATATCCGTCAAATGTAAATAATGTACATAATTCCTCATCTCTTAAAAATAGAACTAGATTCAAAGATACTTTTTAAATGGGCTGGTTATGCGACACTGATGTAGGCTATGGCTGTGATCTCACTTTCCTTGCCAGGGTCTCAGTCTTTCGCCATTGCTTCTGCTTTACCACCTCATCCCATTTCTTCCTGGGTCTCTTTCTTCCATGGATTCCTTCCATTGTTAGGGAGTAACACTTTCTCACACAGTTCTCTTCATCCATACATAGCACATGACCATACCGGCGCAGTCATCTTTTTTGCACACCACATCTGATGCTTCTTATGTCAAATATTTCTCTTAGGGCGCTTACACTCTGTCGTGTGTGCACACTGACATTACACATCCAGCAGATCATACTAGTTTCATTTCTTTTGAGCCTATGCATGTGTTCAGCAGTCACAGCCCATGTTTCGCTGCTGTGAAGCATGGCAGTTCGCATGCTTGCATTGTACAATCTACCTTTCACTCTGAGTGAGAGGCCCTTTGTCACCAGTAGGAGTAGGAGCTTTCTGAACTTAGTCCAGGCTATTCTTATTCTAGTGGCAATGCTCTCTGAGCATCCACTTCCACTACAGACTTAGTCACCTAGGTAGCAGAGGCTATCCACTACTTCTAGTTTCTCCCCCTGGCATGTGATGGAATCAGTTTTCTGAGCATCTGCAGTGTTTATTGCCCCTGTGCATCTGCTGCACACAAAAGCTATCTTCCCAGTTAACCTTCTTTTGATGTTGCTGCACCTCTTATGCATCCATATCTTATACTGAGTACATCTTATGGAGTTTCTACTTACACCTTTTCTACAGATTGAGCAGGGCCATCTACCTGAAGGGGTGTGTGATGTGTTCACCTTCCTACTTACCAGGACTTTGGTTTTTGCAACATTGACTCTAAAGCCCTTCGATTCTAAACCTTGCTTCAACACCTGAAATTTCTTCTGTAGTTCTGGTAGTGACTCTGCTATTAGAGCAAGGTCATCAGCATAGAGGAGCTCCCAGGGGCAGCCCGTCTTGAATTCCTCTGTTATTGCCTGGAGGACTATGATGAATAAGAGGGGCCTGAGGGCTCATCCTTGGTGAACACCTACCTCTACTCGGAATTCTTCGCTATACTCATTACGAACGGCATCCCTGTACAGCTCTTATTAATCACTCATCAATCCCCAGTTTCCGCATCACCCACCAAATAAGGGATCAGGGGACCTTGTCAAAGGCTTTCTCCAAGTCAACAAAAGCCAAATATAGGGGTTTATCTTTGGCTAGGTATTTCTCCTGCAGTTGCTGTACCAGGAATATAGCATCAGTGGTGCTTCTACTTGGCACAAGCCTCTTTCTTTTCAGAATCATTAAAAGCAAGTGCATCATTATCCAGGCAGACACATTTCTCTCCTGTGACATCACAATTTTCTCTCACACACTGTCTTACAATCCAAAATACTTCAGTTCATTGGTCCTCATGTTGCTGAACATTGGCAAACATCTTTTCTGCTTCTCCCTTGGCTATGTATACCTGTCGCTCAGCCTCCCTTCTTGCTATCTGTCACAGTTCCCTGCTACCTCCACTCTTCCAGGCTTTCCAGGCCTGTTTCTTTGCTCTAATGGCTTTGTCTACCGTATTATTCCACCACCACGTTACTCTAGGTCTGGAAGGGACTTTGCACTAGCCACAGATTTTGTCTGCGGTGCTCAGTAAGCTGTCCTGTAGGAATTTCCAGTTACTCTCTATGTCCGAAGTCTGTAACTCCTCTTCCCTCTCATCAAATTTCTCAATGAGGATGTCCCTAAATATCTAACCATGTAAAGGGTTCTTTAGTTTCCAAATCTTTCTTTTCTGGATTCATCTGCTTTTTGGCATCCTTCTAGCCTCGAGTCTAAAGTCGCTAATAACTAGTCTATGCTGGGGAGTGGGGGGGGGGGGGTACATTCTTCACCAGGAGGGTCTTTGTATTTAAGAGCAACCCTGCATCCCGCTGTCTGGTGAGGATGAAACCAATCTGGCTAGTAGAGTTGCTTGATTGATAGATTATCAGGTATCTGTCTGGCTTCCTGAACTTAGTATTATAGATTAAAAGGTAGCATGCATCACAGAACCCCAGTAGCCTAGTTCCGTCTTTGTTTTGGGAACTGATTCCATGGCTCCCACGAACACCATGGAAGATACCGGATTGCTGTCCGACATGCCCATTAAAATCTCCACTCACAAACATGAGGTCATTGCCACTCGTGTTTGAGGTGGCCTGTAGAAGGGTGTCATAAAAGTGGTCCTTCTGATCGTTTGGTTGGCCCACTTGTGGGGCGTAGGCAGAGATAATTGTAGGTGTGCTGTTCTGCAGGACTAACCTGAGCTTAAGCACTCTATCACATACCCTGACTTTATCCACCAATTTCTCTGCAAGGAGTATGCCTACACCCCTTCTCCAGCACTGTTACCTTCCCAGAAGATTTTATACCTATGTACCTTGCCTATGAGGACCCTGGCTGAAGCTCCTTTCCACCTTACCTCTTGTATGCAGCATACATCAACACGTCTCTGTTCAAGCATTTTTACAATCTCACTAGACCTACCTTTCAGTATGCCTACATGGGGAGGGGAGATATTATTCAGTGCCTGAAAAGAAGGGTTTTGTTTTCGTTTGATAGACATGCTACACCTGTTCTCACTTTTGACCTGTCATCATTCAAACGTTCAAGTGTGTTAAGATTGTTGCCCCTACTGGGGGTAGGAGTAGGTGTTAGCGGCGCTGTAAGTAAAAGCATTATGGACGTCGTAAAAGCGTAAATTTAAGCATTCCTGGAGTTGCAGATATAAGTAAATCAATAAAGATAGATAAAAGAGAAGAAGAAGAGAGAGGATAAGAATATGAATATCAATATGTCAATGTTTGATTAAGTAGGTGGGCAGCTAAACTTGTTGCATTTGTCCTGGGAGAGGAAATTGCAAGTATGATAGAGGATACTACCAGTGAGGGAGGGGGTTTCCTGTGAGAGAAGAGAGGAACAAGCACGCCCATTAGTATGAGCATGCACACATCCACACACACACACACACACACACACACACATGGAACAAGCACGCACGTATAGCCCATTAGCTTTCCCTTTCCTTTCAAAACATCCATGGAAATTACCGAGTAGTTCGTTGACAAATTTCGAGTCAAGATGAAAGCTAATTAAGTAGGTGGGCAGCTAAACTAGTTGCATTTGTCTTGGGAGAGAGAGAGGAGATTTCAGGTATGGTAGAAGATACCACAAATCAGGGAGAGGGTTTCCAATGAGAGAAGAGAGATATCTGTTAATGGTGGTGGGAGAAGAGAGAGATATCCGGTATTGGTGGTGGGAATGGGTGGGCACACTGCGAAAAAGCAAAGGCTAATTGGATGGATGGTACAAAAAATATGTAGCCAAGAAGAGATTCCATTTAGAAAATTACAATTAAGGAAGAATGAAGGCTGAGAGAAAGAGAGAGATTTAGGAAGTTTTATATTGAAGGGTCAATTTAAATAATTAGCTTATGAAAGTAGATATTATTCTTTTACTTGTTTCAGTCATTTGACTGCGGCCATGCTGGAACACCACCTTCAGTCGAACAAATCAACCCCAGGACTTATTCTTTGTAAGCCTAGTACTTATTCTATTGGGCTCTTGTACTGAACCGCTAAGGTATGGGGATGTAAACACACCAACACCGGTTGTCATGCGATAGTGGGGGGGGGGCACAAACACATATATATATATGTAGAGGTAGGGGTCCACCAAGGTTCTGTCCTCAGCCCCCTCCTATTTATCATAGTCCTCCAGGCGATAACAGAGGAATTCAAGTCAGGATGCCCCTGGGAGCTCTTCTATGCTGATGACCTTGCACTAATTGCTGAGTCACTATCAGAACTAGAGGAGAAGTTTCAGGTGTGGAAGCAAGGACTAGAATCGAAGGGCCTTAGAATCAACCTAGCTAAAACCAAAGTCCTAATAAGTAGGAAGGTAGATAAAACACAAACCCCTTCAGGTAGATGGCCCTGCTCAATATGTAGAAAAGGTGTAGGTAGTAACTCTATAAGATGTACCCGGTGCAAGCTATGGACACATAAGAGGTGCAGCAATATCAAAGGCAGGTTAACTAGGAAGTTAGTTTTTGTATGTGGCAGATGTTCAGGTGCAATAAACACTGTAAACAAACAGGAAACAACTTCTGTCTCATTCCAGGGAGAAAAACTAGAGGTAGTTGATAGCTTCCGCTATCTGGGTGACCAAATTAGTAGTGGGGGTGGGTGCGCTGAAAGTGTAGCTGCTAGAATAAGAATAGCCTGGGCAAAGTTCAGAGAGCTCTTACCTCTGCTGGCGACAAAAGGACTCTCACTCAGAGTAAAAGGCAGACTGTATGATGCATGTGTACGAATAGCCATGCTACATGGCAGTGAAACATGGGCTGTAACTGCTGAGGACATGTGTAAGCTCACAAGGAATGAAGGCAGTATGCTTCGATGGATGAGTAATGTCAGTGTGCATACCTGACAGAGTGTAAGTATCTTGAGAGAAAAGTTGAACCTAAGAAGCATCATTTGTGTTGTGCAAGAGAGACGATTGCGCTGGTATGGACATGTGGCGAGAATGGACGAGGATAGCTGCATGAAAAAGTACCACACCCTAACAGTTGAGTGAACCCGTGGAAGAGGTAGACCCAGGAAGACCTGGGCTGAGGTGTTAAGGCAAGACCTTCGAACATTGGGTCTCACTGAGGCGATGACTTCTGACCGAGACCTTTGGAAATATGCTGTGCGTGAGAAGACCCGGCAAGCCAAGTGATACCTAAATCCAAGGCCTCTGCCAGAGGTGTAGCCAACCCGCTTATGCGTACCTTTCCTTCATTGGACACTACACTCCGCTTGCGAAGACCTGTTGAGGCAAGTGAAATCGAAACCAAACTAAATTCGACGACTGGCACCCATGCCAATGTCGTCTCCTTCGTTGGACACGCAACTCAGCTTGCGAAGACTTATCGGGGCAAGCGAAAGCTAAATCGGGCTGGCACCTGTGCCCAGCGTCGCCTTTCTGGCACTTGTGCCCGTGGCATGTGTAAGGACTTTCGAGCGAGATCGTTGCCAGTGCCCCTGGACTTGCTCTTGTGCGGGTGGCACATAAAATACACCATTTTGAGCGTGGCCGTTGCCAGTACCTCCTGACTGGCCTTCGTGCCGGTGGCACGTAAAAGCACCCACTACACTCTTGGAGTGGTTGGCGTTAGGAAGGGCATCCAGCTGTAGAAACTCTGCCAAATCAGATTGGAGCCTGGTGTAGCCATCTGGTTTCACCAGTCCTCAGTCAAATCGTCCAACCCATGCTAGCATGGAAAACGGACGTTAAATGACGATGATGATGATGATATATATATATATATACGATGGGCTTCTTTCAGTTTCCAAATCCACTCACAAGGCTTTGGTTGGCCCGAGGCTATAGTAGAAGACACTTGCCCAAGGCACCATGCAGTGGGACTGAACCCAGGACCATGTGGTTGGTAAGCAAGCTACTTACCACACAGCCACTCCTGTGTCTGTAATAAATAAATAATCTATATATATAAAAATGAGAATGTGTGTCTGTCTGTGTGAATCCCTAAAACTCGAGAACTACGCAACCAATTTCATTCAAATTTTACACATGCCTTACTTAGGGTTCCAGTTGTGTTTTAGTAAAAAAAAATTTTTTACTTCTTGCAGAGTTCGAGCACACGGCAACATAATATCTCTTCCACTATTTAAGTATTACGTGTCAAAAGTGAAACAAAAACACTCATGTCAAATACTTTCACTTTAAAAATGAAACTATTCCACTAACTGAAACAATCACATTTCGATACTGTAATGACAGATACTTTCACAGAGAGAGAAAGACAGAAAGAGAGAGACAGAAAGAGAGAGAGAGAGAGATAGATGTATATGTATACATATAGATGTATATGTACACCATTTCGATACTGTAATGACAGATACTTTCAGAGAGAGAGAGAGAGAGAAAGAGAGAGAGAGAGAGATGTATATGTATACATATAGATGTATATGTATAGATATATATATATATAGAGAGAGAGATGTATATGTATACATATAGATGTATATGTACACGTATATGTATAGATATAGAGAGAGAGAAAGAGAGAGAGAGATGTAGATGTATATGTACACGTATATGTATATGTATATATATATATATATATATATAGATCTATATGCATACATGTATATGTATACATATGTGTAGATGTATATATATATATATAGATGTACATGTAATATGTACACATATATACATATATACATGTATACAGATATCTATACATATATACACCCATCACACACACATACACATGCACACAAACATACACATTAGTCATTTGTTTTCTTATCCAAAACTACGTCAAAAGTACTGAATGGATCTTTATGAAATTTGGAAATTATATTCTTTGCATAACGGCCATAGCTCCCATGAAAATTCATATATTTTTGATGTTGATGAAATTTTAACCCGAACATAACAGATGAGCATTATTTGTAATTCAATGGTACAACAGTGTAAGACTACCCTTTCAGATATACTTATATTGTGATTTCTGCAATGTGGTGCATAAATTGTCAAGTAAATGAGACGCATCTTTGCCTCCACTGATTCACTTGCAAAGTGTTGAGTAAAATTATTTCGTTGCAGACCTCCGGCCATTTTGTTCTGTTGTTAATTCTGGAGATGACCTCAAACACAAAGTCTTTCCCAACTTTAAACAAAACTACCAAAATCACAATTGGCTATGTGAAAGAGCAATATTAGCTCCAAAAAACGTAGCTGTTACAAAAATTAATCAACACTGATGCATTCTCTTCCCAGCAATCTTCAAACTTACAAGTCTGTTGATACAGTTTCAGATACAAATGAAGTGGTGAACTATCCTCCTGAATTTCTCAATTCGTTGGAGCCTCCAAGACTACCTCCCCACATATTATCACTTAAAGTTGGAACGCCTGTTATGCTGCTCCGCAATCTGGAACCACCAAGACATTGCAATGGAACACGACTCGTGATAAAGAAAATGATGTCACACGTTATCGAGGCTACCATTCTTTCTGGATGTGCAAAAGGGGATGACGTCTTTATTCCAAGAATTCCTCTTACTCCATCAGGAGCAGACATTCCTTTTACATTCAGAAGACTACAATTCACCCATCGTGTGACTTTTGCCATGTCCATAAACAAATCTCAGGGTCAAATACTGTCTGTAGCTGGTCTTCTCTTGGAAGAACCCTGCTTCTCACATGGACAACTGTATGTTGGCTGCTCAAGAGTGGGCAGCAAAAAAAACCTATTTGTATATGCTCCACAAGGGAAAACAAGGAACATTGTTTACAACGAGGTGTTATAATCACAACAGCAAGAAAGTATGTACA